>NW_027115007.1:1985407-2066376 GCF_000696795.3 Halyomorpha halys
TACTAAAATTATTTTACTTTTCATAATATATCAATTTCAATAAAAATTTTAGTATTTTAGAAACCTAAGAATCTACAGATATTTTAATCTAATACAAAAAAACTGTTATTATTTTACAATGGTTTAATATTTAAGTTAATTACTTAATATATTAGTATATACGGATACGACTTCTGAAGTTTAAAGAAAGATATATAGTTCTCGAGCTATATGAAAAACTAATAAAAGTGAAACAGTTATCAACATCAGAATTCTTTAAAAATAAATGGTAAAAATTTGAGTATCCCGTATCTTTGCTAATACTAATCCAATTTAAATACAAAGATTTAAAGGGCTTTCAGGATTTAGACAAGTTTAAACAAAATAATATGAGCTGTTTTCGCCAACAATCTAAAGAAAAGTGTTTTTTTTTTTTTTTTTGGCAAGTGTGCAGTAGCTATTGCACGCAGGATGCTAAGTTTAGTACACAGATTGGAGGTCTAAAACCTACACAATAAAAAAAAGGAGGCAACAAAATCAGTCCACCCACTCAAGAAATAACACAGGCAGTTCTCCTACTTAGGCCAGGTTCCCTGGAAAGTGAATAAAATTTAAGTTGAGCCCTACTGAAAAAAAACGTGTATACACTCATAAAGCCATATTTCTTAGCTTTTAGTTTATCTATAAAGTCTTTTATGTAATGTGCACTCATTTTTAAGAGCTGTATTTTTCATTCTAATTCATTTTTTAACTACTTCATTTTACTGAAAAAATAATTTTTTTTTAAACTGAATTTCCTTGTACTGTTCCTGGTATAAATTGGTTGGTGATGTAACTCTGAACTGACTTAAAATGAGGTAATGTAAAACATGGACTACCTTTATTTTGTATTTTTATTTTAAGATTTTGGGACAGTGGCATTGAAACAATTAATAATTTCTGATTGGAGAAGTTTGTCCGGGGGTGCGGTCAGCAAAGAACAACATAAATAAACAAAACCATATTTATTTATTTTATGCCGACGTTTCGACCTGAGTTTCAGTAACAGTTGCTAGCCTACCTTCTACGCCACAACCCCTGATGAAGACCTGAAACTCAGGTTGAAACGTCGGCATAAAATAAATAAATATGGTTTTGTTTATTTATGTTGTTCTTTGCTGACCGCACCCCCCAACAAACTTCTCCAATCATTAATCTACGGTCAACAATCTACACCTCAATTAATAATTTCCCTGTATCTTATAAATGGCCAAGATATGAACATATGAAATCACTAATCAGCTAACACTTTAAAATGAAATGACCAGTTCTGAGTATACTAGAGGGGAGATCTGTGACTAGGAATAGAAGCATGATAGACAAAGATCTTAGATGATTCTATATTAAGTTAATAATAGGTCCAAAATCGATAAGAGATAATAAATAATGAATAACTTTAAGTGTATTTGAATAACTGCTGATCTATTCAACGATGGAACTACTTGTTAGATAATTAATAAAAAATTATACATCATCCGTAATCTGAATAAACATTTATTTGAATAATGCCCAACACTAACTTCAGGAGTTATATTCAGGTAGTAAGTATACTTACTTTATGACCCATTCAAGAGCTTGCCCAAGAGACACTGGTTTGCCACCACAATAATTGAAATCAAGCATATGAGATAGATAACTAGTTGCTTCAAGGAGTCGATTAAATTCAATTTCAACCATTTCATCTTTTTCTTTTGGAATCTAGTACAAAAAAAAAAAAAATGAACAAAATTTAGCATTAAAAACATAGAAAAACAACACCAATAGTAAAGACAGACCTTAATTTCAGAAACTATAATCATTAGCGATGAATAGAAAGAAAGTTATCTAAAATAGAAGATGTTGTATACAATGAAGACAATCATAACATTTTGACAATGTTACGATAATAATTAATTAATAACTTGAATTTTTTTTAACTAAATGAGGACAAAAATCATTTAATTAAAAAAAAAAATAAGATAGCTTGCAAATAAAAGAAACTTAACTTAACCCTTCAAGTCAAAGGAATGAACCATTTACCACTTCAATTAATGTCTATAATCTTCATATCATACATATAAGAGTTTAACATTTTCAAAACACAAACTAAACGTGATAGGTGGAAAAAATTAAATAATACCATTTTTCCAAAAGGTATCCATAAATGACAAATTACTTACTGTCTTTCCACTGGAATCATACAAAGGACATTTTTGACGTATTTTATGAAGTTCCATACTGATCTGCTTTGAGAGCACATTTACAGGATTTCCACCAAGACCAGTAACGACCATAGCACCAAGGTCAGCAATGTAACTACCCTTTCTGAAAGTGGCAATTCTTCCGCCAACACGATCCTAAATTAATAACACTTTTGTATTATAACAAGTTATTCAGTACTTATTGTTTAAAAAGAATGCTGAATTAATAAATTACCCTTGCTTCTAAAACTACAACTTCCATGCCAAACTGCTGCATTTGTTGTGCAGCTGCCAGACCAGCAATGCCAGCACCAATGACTATGACACGTCCATATTTTTTAACTGGTAGTGGCTATAAAAATAGGAAATTTTAATTATTGGTGTTACAAGAAAACATGTAGGTAAATAAAAAATATAAACATATAGGTTAAAATATAAGAATACATTACTTCAAACACAAAAAAAAAATAAATAAATAAATTGTAGGATCTGATCTTATATGATCGTAGAACAAATAACAAAAATAATATTAAACAGAAATAACTCACTTTTAAGCGTTTGAAAACACCGAAGTTGATAAGACCATGGCGTTCCAAATAAGAATGGATCCTATGAACCAAATGAACATCTGTATTGTATGGTGGTTCTATCTGGGCTAAAGCATTCTCAACTATCAGCTGTTCTTTAGGTTTCTCGATCCATAACTGAAGCTAAAATAAAAATAAAAACTATTAATAAATAAATAAAACAGAATATAATGAGATATTAATAGTTGACTGTAGATTAATATGTGGAGAAGATGGTCGAGGGGTGCAGTCAGCAAATAAACACAAAAAAAAAATAAATAAATAAATAGATTTTGTTTATTTTCTGTCTGGACCCCTCGACCATCTTCTCCACACAAAAACATAATATAACTTGATAATACTTCATTTAATCTAAAGAGGAAATATTTCATATCTTCATTTTCTTGAATATATATTTTAAAAATTAAGATCACTAATAACTGCTACTGTTGATTGATAATTCATTTACTTGAATAAATATTTTATATCGATCTGTTCATCAATCCTTGCTAATGGGGAATTAAAACCAAGGTTACACCAATGTCATCCAACTTTTTTTTTCTTTTTCGGCCTAGACTCCCATTGCAGTCCTATACTGCCTAACCATGGTTGGGATCATCCAACTTATGATAACCTATGTATTAGGCATAACAAAAAAACCAAACAAAAAAAGCTTGAGAGAATTCTAAATATACTAAGATGTGACAGGAGCATTTGGAACATGCCTCACAGAAACCATGGAGGAAACACTTGGATACAAAAAGAGGCTCTGACAGTTCCACTCAGACTATAGCTATACCTGCAAGTATAAACCAGGAAACAACCAAGGGCATTTAGAAATCTTTAGTGAGCTTAAGTGTAGAGAGTGAACAAACTAATTAAATGATGATTTATTCAGAAAATTTGATTTCAAAAAGAAGTTCAAAACAACTATTTCCAAGATAAAAACTTTAAAAAAAAAAGACTGAAATTTGAAAATATGACACCATTCTGAAACACTGATGGTATAGTTAAGGAAATTGAATCTATGAAAAAAAAAATGGAAACTGGGATTCAAAATCTTTCAAAAAAACAATCTATACCCTTTATAAAGCTGTCAAAGCAAAGGGTTGAATTATATCAAAATCTGACTCAGTGTTAATTATTTAAAAATGATAACAGCCCTGCAACAGTACTAGTTTGAATCATACTGTGGGAGTTGATTTTTATTTTGTGGTGGTACAACAAAATAAAAACTTGACCTCTTCCATGCATGATAAGAATAGGTTAGTTACCTGTATTTAATCCCCTCCCTCCCACCTTGCCAGAAATGACCAGGAAGGAAGTCATAAATAAAACTTCAGAACAACAAACAATGAGCCTAAAGAAAAATGTTTCAAAAGGTGGATAGATACAGCCAAACTTAAAGAGACTGCTACTTACAAAAATAAATTAACTTAATCAACTTACCAGTCTATTTCTAATTACAACAAATGTTTTAACAGAGGCAGGCTTATCACTTATATCAGGAAAACAGGATGCTTCAGATGCAGTCATTTTATCAGCAGGTAGCCGACTTTGATATGCTGCACCTTCAGGACCTAAAAGAAAAATAAATGATCTTAGAATGTGAGACAAGGAAAAATCCCTGTAAAAGACAATCTATTACTTCTCAACAATAACATTTTTTTTTTCTTATTACTAGGTCAAAGTTTATTTCTAAACTATTTATTGTGGTACTGATAACAGTTAGTAAATAAAACCTATTGATATTATTACTTGTTAATTAAACTGTATTATAATTTTTATGTCTCATTTTCTCCTCAATTAATCATTAGCTAAGTGAAAAATGTTATTTGTACTATTACTAGCTAATTTGCTCGACATTTTGTTAAGACTATTAGCATCCAGATTTAAACTTTTATTCAAAGACTGTATAACAGAACTTGAATGAGTACAAAACTGCACATTCTTTATGTGTAATGTAACATGGAACGTTCCACGAAATCAGTTCTTATCATTTTTATCACAAGATGCACAGTTTATAAAATATAAACCCATTCCTAAGGGGACAAAATTTGATAGAACAAATCTTCAAAATTATGCGATTTTTTATGGGAGATTTTATTGACAACTATTAAATTTGCCAAAAAGGTAAGTAGGATTTTTTATTAATAGTTCGTAATGCTACTTTATCAAGAGTGTAAAAATATTTTTGCTAGGGTTGATGTTTTCGAGATATTTGTTGAAATACAAAAAAAAAATAATTAACTTTTTCTACATTTCTTTTTATAAGGTATATAAAGATAAGGAAATGAGCTTTTTAAGAAGTGTAAAAGGCTGAACTTGCAGAGATTATTAAAAGAACTATGCTAAAATTTGAAATAAACATATATCTGGAATGGATAGAATTGGATGGTAAAGTAAATCAGATTTCTGATGATCCCTCAGGGCCCTGTTTCATAATAAAGTACAAACTAATACTATTAGTCTTGTAGATTTATCTTAACTCAATTACACATACTTGTACAATAGAAACTTGTACTTAAGTATTTTATAATTCCTGTAAAATCACTAATAGTCATCCCAATCATGAAAAAAATAAGTATTAGTATTATTACCACACTAGTTTCTACACTTGTACTATGAACTAATACTATTAGCTTTCATTATGAAACAGGCCCCTGGTGGGAGGATGACGATCTTTATGTTGGAGGAAAATAGGTTTGGATAAGGAGAAGTAAGTAGTGGATTAGAGGTGTAATAATATTAAATATAGTAAAAATATATTGACTTTATAACAACACACCTGTAGGATCCTCTTGTTCAGAATCTGGTTCACCTTCTTCTTCTTTTTCACTTTTTATAGGTGTATTATTTGTGGAATTAGGAACGGAATTGACATCACTAGTACTTCCTTCACCCTAATTTAAAATATTAAATAACCTCATTAATAAGAAAAAATAAATTAAAGTAATGTTACAAAATTATTAAGTAATACTACTAATGTAAGTAAATACTTATAGAATAATATGTAATTTTTGTAAAAATAATTTCATTTAATATATTTTATCAATAGAATTTGCCATACAATAATAAAAATTACAACAATGCAAATTCATGCTAAATAAACAAGGTTCATTGCATGTTACACTTAACAAAAAATATCTGCAAGATGGACAGGTTATTTGCATGGAACCAATTCATTCTGGCCAGAATAGAGAGGTAGATATTTATCCAATTGGTCAACCACAGAATAAATTTTACCCATTATACAAAACAATAAATTTTATGGAACAAATTTAAACCAAACTTTAACAATCCAAACTTGAACCAATGTTACTTTGGTTTGAGCTTACTATTGAGTTGCACCAATATACTGTTACAAAGTACTTAAGCAAAACATGAATAGTCAGTTTCACCAAGTAATGATTAATGAAAAAGTTAAATTCATAAAAAAAAACATAAATAATTGTATGATAGAGCTCAAAGTGATTTTAATTTAATGATTTATAAGTGTTTTAAGAACTCTTGTTGAAATCATTTTTTCCCAGAATATAAGATGCTGTTCCTGAAATCGCAAATATTTAGAATAAATTTATACTGAATCACGGAAACCTCATTGATCACCTGTACAGGAACTTAATATAGAAACTAATGAGACATAGTTAAACCAATTAAATATATGTATTCTTGCCATGAAAAAGCTATAATATATTGCCAATTTTTGAAATATCTTAACATTAAATATGAATATTTAAAAAAAATTACAGTAACGGGTGATGACTGCTTTTCAATCTTTGCCTTATCTGAACCAGTATTGGATGTTTCTCCATCCTCATAAAACATCTGAAGATTTTCGCCAGGGAATTCTCCGCTTGCTTCAATCTAAGAAAAAAAAATTAATGAGATTAAATAAAATTAAAAAATGAGGTGTTAATAGTAGACTATAGATTAATATGAGGAGAAGATGGCCGTGGCGAGAGGTAGGTGGTAAGCAAAAATACACAAATAAAGGAAACTTACTTATTTCCAGTTCTGACTTAAGATAGAACCTCTGCCTAAGCAACCCTGATGAAGGCCTGAATCCAGGTCAAAACGTTTGAAAAGTTAGGTTTATTTGTGTATTTATGATGACCGCAACACCAACCATTTTCTCCTCAAATTTAATTTAATAAACTAAATAAAATGTTTTAAAAAGTTGTATTACTTTTAATGATGTAAATTTTAATAGCAAAAATCTAGTTTTAAAATTGCATAAAAACTGTTAAATTATATGATTTCCCGAACAGCTTTCTTTTTTTGTATCTGCATGCCTTAACACATCATTAAAATAAAAAAATTCATTGTGAAATTTGTAGTTCAGACAGGGTTTAACTACAGGAATTAAAAATATCCAAAGGCCAAAAGGCAAGATGATAAAGGCAATTGTTAACATGTAATGAAACTAAACAAGAAAAGTATGTATAGGAAGACGGTCAGGATTGCGGTCAAAGGAGAAACAAAAATAGTTTACAACTATTTATTTTCCTGTATAGGAAGATGGTCAGGGTTGCGGTCAAAGGAGAAACAAAAATAGTTTACAACTATTTATTTTCCGACGTTTCGCCACACTTTGTAGGGCTTCATCAGGGCTGTTCAGAACAAACGGTTGAACAGTCACAGTCAGTTAACTGTTCACCTGTTTGTTCTGAACAGCCCTAATGAAGCCCTACAAAGTGTGGCGAAACGTCGGGAAATAAATAGTTGTAAACTATTTTTGTTTCTCCTTTGATCGCAACCCTGACCATCTTCCTATACATCAATTTTTACGGTCAACTATATATACATATAAACAAGAAAAGGTGGGCAGGTTGAGTTTCTAGGATAGTTTGAAAAAAAATATCTAAACTAAGGTAAAATAATGGAGTACTATAATGAAGTAAAAATATTTGCAGAAATATGAAATTGGATGAGGTTTGCACTGGACAACCAGAAGAAATAGTCTTAAAGCTGCTGGAGGATACGACCATTATTCCATACCAGAACATAGAACTAAATTAATAATAACTGCTAACAAATATATACTTAGATTTAGAAAAGATATAAATAAAATTGATTTCATTCTAGTAGGTAATTAACTACTAACAAAAGAAGTTTATTGTAAAAAACAAAATATTAAGGTAAGAGGTAATAAATCTTATTATTCCGATAGTCAATTCTTGGTGAGAGCAAACATTTTAGTTACATTTATAACTTATTTTACTACAAATTATGTAACCTACGTTGCAGTACTATTCAAATTACTTTTCACTATTATTATTAGGAAAATTAATTATATATTTGACCATTGATTATCAATAAACTTGCATCAATTGAAAGCATTAAATTTAAATACAAAGTTACCTATGGTATAACAGTTAATATAAATATCAAGACAATGAATGGTTATTCACTGATGCAAATGAAACATTGAAAAGACATCATTATCTCCTTCAAGTAATACTTAGAGAGGAAAATCTTACTAAGAATATAATAAAGAGTATAAAATATAGTGCCTACATATATGACACATTTTTTATTAAATTTCAAATCATTTTTGTATAAATTCTAACCTTGAATTTTTAATAAAATATCGAATAATTCATCTTCATTAACAGTAGCACAACAAATAGCTGATGGTTGGTTCTTTTTTTTAGCGCGATAGTTTTATTTAAACATACCACCACAAAAAAAAAAAAAAAAAAAAAATACTATTTTATAAATTATGAGAGCAAATTTGTCAACAGATTAAAACAAAAATAGACAGGAACATATTTAAAATACTAAAATATATGATAAAGAAGTGGAATATTATTTTAAAGAATACTAAGAAAAAAATCATAGAGGATCTAGAAAGCAGTGGGAAGCGAAGTTTACTTTAGCACTAAATAAGATTATATTCAAGATTTAGTATCAGCGATCTATAAAAGAATAAAATAGTTCCAAAATTGCTATTATTATTTATATGTATACATAAAGTTATCTCAAAAACTAATATAATTTTTGGGGAATAAACATTATAAAGCAAGACTCATTATTTTAATTTATAACACAGGCAAACTGTAATCTAATATTTAATATCTTAGATGCATATACTAAAAACAGTTAATTTATCAATCAATTGTTAAATCGAAACTATAAACAATCACGAATTTCAGTCACAATGAGTCTTGATTGAATAAATTATGTTTCATATAAAACTAACCATGTCACATATAAAAAATAAAGTTTTTAAACAACCCAGATAAATAAAGTAAAGACTGTAGGTATCAATTAACAGGTTATTGATTTATTTATTTTAAGTGAACGGAATACATTAATATAATTTTCTATTAAGCCTGAAGCACTGACGAAATTTTATTTTGACTCAATCATATTGGCCGGGTGAAATGGGATTCATATAATTTTCATATCTCAATTAGAAATTTAATTTTGGATTGAAAATAAGAAATTTTGCGAAATAACATCTGTTTTATCGTGTCTAATAAGCAGTACTTCACAGCTGATTCAACATGACAATACTTTTAAACTTAAGGTATTTTTCAAGAACCCCTTTTTACTGTCAAGAATTGTAATGGGCATGCGCAGTACGGGGTTTCCTTCCCAAAACATGTAGGGCCTATGCTTCGTAGAGTTCTTAAAAGTTAAAGGTGGTTGTTGGAACATACCTTTATTAAAAATTAGATATATTAAGACTAGTCATAAACATTTTTTAATATAGACACGAAATAATGAATTGTTCCACAAAGAAAAATGTTAAGTATTCTGAATCTATGAAGATTTTCAAAATAAGAACTTTTTGTAATAAATATAAATATTTATTACATCTAAATGGCTTAAATACTTCTTCAGAACAGCTCATTTTTTTCTAAAATAATTGTCTGGCATACCAGAACACTGAATTAGAGGATATTAAAAAAAAATTAATAAATATTTTCAATTGTATATGTTCTAGCAACTAAAATGGAAAATATTATGTAAATGCTTAGGATGTAAAATTCTGCAATCGAGCTTGGTAAATACGTATAATGCATGATAGGCATAAACATACTACATATAAATTCAGAAGTCCTCATAAGTTTACAGTTAAACATTTTAAAATTTTAATCCATTTTAATTTATACTCGATAGCAAGGAAAACATAAAAATCTATGGAGACTTTTTTGGTACTCATTTCAAACACTTTAACATTACAGCTTTAAAATGTGAAATTTATTAGATGTTCACTATTGCAATCAAACCGGTATACCTCCTGTAAACAAGATTTCATAAGAATTATGCTTTGATGATTCATTTGTTTATCTTTTAATTCGATTACAATGATTTGTTTTTTTAATATCCTTGAACTTTAGGTTCACTAATTCTAGTATGTATTAAACTTTATGGCAAAAATATTCCATAATTTGTTTTTTTACTTTTGATCTGATATTGTTAAAAATTGGCTGAGGTATTCCTAGTTAGGACGAGAGGACCTGTAGGGTAGTGTCTGAGCCCATGTCCCACCTCCAATAACCTATTTTTTTCATATGCGCGATTGATTGATGGGTTTCGGAGATTATTTCTTTTCATTTGTCTTTCTTCTCCAAATCCTTGTCCCACTTTGGCTCAACTAGCACCCAGAGAACTTTGTGTTTAAATTTTTTTTAATAATTTTCTCTAAAGAGCCTTAAGATACCATCTCTCGCAGTCATACATGACAAAGAGTTTTATGATTGAATTGTAAATTTGAAGTTTCACCTTTTCATTAAATCTTCTTTAATCTTAATCTTAGGATATGGAATACGTAGAATTTGTTGACCCCGAGAATTCCTTAATCGACTTCGCTTAGCTGGTCGTTAATGGTGGTTATTGTGTTTCCGATGTATTTAAAGCTATCTAATTTCAGGGAGGTTTGACTTCCGATATTTATACTTTCTTCTTGACGCATATTTTGACTTACAATCATATTCTTAGTTTTATTTCGGTTTACTTGCAACCCTACATATTTCGCCACAGCGATCAGTGAAAAGACCAGCAATTACTTCCATGCCCAAAACTGTTGCATATGCGAGGTATTTGTTCCTACGTGGTCTCCACTCGGCACCATTCCCAGATTATACTCTCCAATACCAGGTTGAATAGCATCCGGGAAAGGTAATTTCCTTGGCAAAGTTTCATCTTCACATCGAAAGCTTTAGCCACCACTCCATAAACCAGCACTCTACATTTGGAACCATTTATACAAGCCCTTGTCAATCTCACTAACTTCCCAGAGAATCCCAGTTTCTACACGAATATTATAGAAGTAATAACAATTATTTATCAGTTCTCAATTATTTTCTTATTAAAGCAAATAGAACACGCATCTATTTAAGGATAATTTCAAGGTTGTAAAAAAGAAATCAACGAAATGATTACTTTCAAGGAAACTACAATTTGAAAATCAGGGTACCGAACTATGCGACTTCAGTAGCGGCAGGTCGCGAAATGGAAAATGGGATGGGTATGAATGAAGGTCTTATAGATGAAGTAGTGTTTTCTCAATGTTGGTGTCCACTTTATTTACAAAATTCCTTTCACTAACTCGCCTACAGGCAGACTTACCGAGTCGGCCACATAAATTATTTTAAACTGTGGAACTGAAATAGACATAATGAATTATGTTGTGATTGATTGTAATCACAGAATTTTTACAACTATTAACCTCCACTATGATCCATCTTTTAGCAGAACAAAACGTTTTCTTCATATAAGGACCACTCATTTCTTTCTAATAATTAATATTATTGAAAAACAGAAAGTTACAGCCATGTAGTTAACTATAATTAGTTTTTTTCTATAATAAAAAACTAAAACTAAAAACTTCTGTTTTACTACATTACTGTTATTTATAGAATTTGTTACATTCGTTTTCAGGATCTTGAGCTTGAATTGTTTCAAAACATTCACAGTATCGACTTGAATATTTTGAGCTATCAAAAATAAGGATTGACTGAGTAGTTCCCTCAATGGTCATATCCCTGGGTAACAATAGTGCTGTGGGGCCTAATGAGGTTTGACCTATTAAGATAACCTAAAAAATAATACTATGATGATACATAGCTTGGACCCTATACCCACCTATATCGGATCATACACCCACTTAGCATTATATCATGGACCTGGATAGGTATTAAATAAATAATAATAGGAAGACCAAGAACTTATTATTTTTCTGGTAAATCACCAGTTGTCTTTATTTGTTTGGATTGATATCTGCAGTTGGCCTTGTTCATTGTGAAGAAAAGGGCCCAATCATTAAAATTTCTGTTATTAGATATTTTGGATTATGCATCTTCCATTCTGTGAGCACAATGTATATAAGAAGCACGAAAATTTTATTTAAAAAGTTTAATTTTATAACAGTCAATTCGTTAAGTTAAACTAGTCAAACATTGGAACTATGACAGGATTTCGAAAACTGTAATTTTTCTAAATATTAGGGATGTTTGATGATGATCTTCCACTTTTTGTCAGATGTGCCACTATCAAAGCAAAACAGCAATTTGTGACAAATCATATGATGTCTTTCTCTTGTTGAAAAAAATACGCTTCCTTATATAAACAAAAAAAATTTAACAAATGTATACATCATTACTAAATTTCTATTAATTGATGAAAAACTTGAGAATTTTAAAATCTTAGATATGCTATCTGATATCTACCAAACAATGAAAGACTTGAGAATTTTTAAATCTTAGATATGATATCTGGTAATAACTTTGATTAATTTTACGTTTAACATAAACTTAATTCAAATCAAGAACAGCTCTCCAATTCAAAATTGACAATTTCTGGGGGAAAAAAACTTTTCAAGCTCTCATTGAAAGTTAGCTTTTTATTCTTTTTTAAGTTAAATATCTCATGTTATAGATTTAAAGATTTGACCATGACAAGATTAAAAAAAAGATAAGCCTCTCTTGTTTTACACTAAATTCTTTTAGAATTAGGACATTTTTAGAGAAAATGATCAGGCCATCTATCAGCGTTTCCCAAACTTTCGACATCTATGTAATACTATGTGATAATCCCACATCCAAAAAAAAAATTAATATTGCATATACTTTGAAAAAATCAAAATATATTGGTTTTTCCTCTTTGTTACTACACAAACAAAACAATGATAAACAAATTAAAAAATTCATTCAAAATAAAATACATATAATTGTTATTGTAAATTTCATTATTTTCTATTAACTGATTGCTACTATAGTTCAGTTTAGAAGTTCCAGAGATCATCCAGCAGTCCAAATGCATATAGTATCACAGCTTCCGGTGACACCATGGCTACACATGATATTTAGGACAGACAATTGTTTGTTAATATAACGTGTTTACAAATAATTTAGTATATAAGCTTATTCTCTGCATTATCATACCAATTATTCACAATTTTTTTCCTAAATAATTCGTCCAAGGGAATGATTATATGAAACAATTATGTTCTGTATAATATATATAAAATTGGATACTGTTGAATAACTCTCCTGGGAGGTGAGGACATATTATCTAAGAAAACAATTTATCCTCAAAGCAAACTTTGAAAACCTGAAATAATTTAATGTTTAAGTAATTTCAATAATACAAAACATATAATGCCACTCTAATAGATATTGATTTAAAAGAGTGTCAAACCCTATGAAAGATAAATTTAAACGGAATTTTCTATGAATCATTTCTGTTGAAAGTTAAGAATTAGAAATTTGGTACATTTATAAAATTTAAGCCAACTGCTCAGTTGATTAATTTTATATAATTCATCAAAGCAACATGTACAAAAACAACATTGAGAGTCTTAAAAATTATTTGTTTAAAAAAAAAAAAATAGCCTTTACCATTTAAGAATATAACTAACACTACAGATTTACATATAATTATTATATATTATACAAATTATTATTATATTATAAAACATAATAGTAGGAATTAATTAGGGATTAATCACAACACATTGAACTGAAGAGGTTTTGTATGAATTCCAGAAAGGTATTCTAATTTATTTCTATATGACAACCCTGAATTTTCAAAGTTATTCTGACTAGATGTCTCTTTATCTGCCATGATAACACAATGAAGTTCAGATTAGGACTACAAGTTGATATTTTAATACAGTGGATAAAAGTATTGTACAGGCATCCATAAAGAGAAGTCATTTTTTTTTTTATTTTGATTTTATCAATTTACAATTCATAATTGTTTCATTCTAATGTCTATGAATCATTGACATTAGAATGAAACAATTTTGTATCATAATGTAATCAATTTAAACCCCTATAAATTGATTTATACAATCAATTTAATAGAAAGTAAAATTTTTGAATAGGTCTAAGAAGACTTGATTTAAATTAGACTTATGAGCTATCAGCGGAATAATAAAGTGTGACCAATGGATGACTGTCAGAACAGGTATCACTTATTCAGGAATTAACAATCCTAGACAATATATAGACTTCTCAATCAAATTGTAATGGTTTCTTTCTTTCTTTTTTTTTGTTTTTTTTTAAATAAAAATTCTTACTTCATGTTTCTAATCACAAAGGTAGATAGTAAAAAAAAAATTTATTATTTTCAGAAACATTATTTGAAAATTTTTATGAAAGAAGGAACTATCATTAATACAATACTACAATAATGAATAATTAAACTTTTATAGTTTCAATTGCAATAATATGAATACTATATAAAGGTGGATAAAAAGTACTTCTTAACAAAACAAGGTACCCCTTTTAAAATTCCCCTAAAGAAAACTGGTTCTACTTGGAGGGGAACAATAATTAATAAACAAGGAACTTAAAGTGAGAGGACTCTACTTTTTCTGATAATAAATCTTATACACATTCAGTTTTCATAAAATTAAACATGAAGGATTTAAATATTTTAAATCATAAGAAATTACTAAGTAAAATTTAAGTGATCAAAATTAAGCGGGATTAAATTATATTAATAATCTAAACAATTAAAATCCCAAATCAATACTATTAGAATAGATATTCTGTTAATTCAATCACTGCCTGTCAAAACTATCACGTTCAATAAAAACACATGGGTTTGTTTTTAACAGAAACATAATCAGTATAACCTACCCAAAACAAATCCCTTAGCTGAAGTTTGCCGATAAGAAACAGATTCCTTTTAATTTGCTTTAATAATTATTGAACAAATGCCTGGTGTAACACACAATTAATAATAAATTAAAATTTACCTTTGCCTTCTTCCTTCTGCTCATTTTGACAGGTTTAATAAACACAAGGAACAAAACAGCCACTACAAATTTAGGCGGACAACTGACTAAAGGGAGTTGGGATAGCCAATGATCAGCTGATGCGCCGGCGCACAAGCAAACAAAAGATACCGCTAACATTTGAAAATTAATCGTCTATTAATTTAATTTGTGGCATTATCTTTATTAGTCTTTTGAATCTCTGTTTATTTTTAATTCTGTCGAATTAATCCTCAAAAGAAGTCTTGGTTTTCGGAAGTAGGAAGGTTTAAAAAACAATTTCCCTCCAAAACTAAGAACATAATTTAAATCATCATGGAAAAAAATGTTTCAAAACATGCATCCTGGCACTGGTGTAATGGTCACAGATAGCAGAGAAACGTGTAATTATAGAGGATTTTACTAATATAACGTTTTTCTTGAAATTCAAAATGGTGGTTGAAGGGTTACATCTAGGAACATGTATAATGTGTACATACCTGCTACTAACAAAAAACAGCAATTCATTGGATCATTTTTTACTTGCTGTTGATATTAAATTTTAAGATCAAAATGTTGATAAAAACAACTAGATATGTTCACTATCCAAAATACATAATACATCGACCACAATATACTGATAATTAACAAATTCTTTTTTTGTCCATCATTTAAGTTCTAAAAATTATGTTTACAATGCCTTAATACAAGCTTCACACATTTTCACTTGTGCTGCTCAGACAAATAACTTATATAATCACTTCAAACTAATAATTTAAACGAATATTATATTCTAATAATCAAATCTTATAAACATGACGGATTACCGTTGGATACAGTTGTATACCTAAAAATATATTTATGTAAATGGAGGCAAATTGTTCAAGTTTCTATTCACATCCTTCCAACAATAATTTTTTCATTCTCTGCTTTTTTTCAGGTAATCCTAAAACAAAAAAAAGTTTGAATTAATAATGTAAAACATATTCAAATTATTTGGTTTGATTCTTAAATGTTTTCGATTAAATTGAAAATTTATTTTCGAAAATGTCTCTACTAGCGCTTTAACGGGTAACTTGGGAACTTATTCATTCTCCCTTGAATTTTTGACTCGCTGTTTGAATTAATTATTTTAATGAATTATTTTAATTTTTACTCCCTACCTACCATTTAAACATTGAATTGTTGGACAAGAGTTACTCTTCAAACTTTAATAGACTTTAGTAAAATCATGCCCAGGTTATTAAAATGCTAAAGACTTTGTTGATAATTAAAACATAAATTTTTATTATTCTATTAATATCTTTTCCTTTTTTTCAGGAACAGTTCATGTTTGCATACAATGTGAGTGCATTTCCATTTTTTTTTCTTTATGTAGCAAAACAACAGTTAAAAATCTTTTCATAACTGAAAACAAATTAGAGAAAACCTGCAAAAATATGTTCGTTCGAAAAATATATTCTTACAAATCACCATGTGAAGTTTTTTACATTATATAGTAATATATTAAATCAGTTTTCATATATTCTAGATAAGAAAAATACTTTATTTTAGGATGAGTTGGTTTTACATAGTAAAACATTACCCTAGAAAAGATTTGGGTCATAAATCCATTATGTATAGAAAACACAAAATAAATTATACACCTTTTCAACTGGTATAATAAAAACAGGTACAACAAAACTACTTTATTCAGACAAAACAACACAATTTTTTAAAAACAAATTCTTTGCTTTCATTGTTCTCAATCAAATCTTGTTATTAAATTTTAGCACTCTTGTGAGTACCCTATTATATTGAAAATTGAAAGAATTCATAAATGAGTAAATTCATAAGATTATTATCACTATATACGTTAATCAGATTTTAGAAATTATGCAGTTGATTTCAATGGAAATTTGTACAAACCTATCTGGTTACCCTGTGAAGGATTTCTTAAGTTGTGGCCAGTCATGTCCAGCCTAACCAAACTCACATAGGGAAATATTTGCTCCCAATGTTTTTTTCCTCATCTGGCATGATGCACTGGCCATACTACTCATGCTGTGCCAATTTTGGAGAATATTGGGCCAGGCTGGACACAAGCGTGATCTTATCTGTAAAGGTGTATTAGCCAATATTTATAAAAGTAGGGTCGTCAGCTCCTTAGAACAATACAGCTGATTTAAAAGAAAATTAGTCCAAACATACCAAAAAATCTGAATTATTTGAGATGTATTATTATTATTTGTGGATTAACTGTCTGTGATTCAGGAAGAGACAGGGTCATACATACATAAGTATAGAACAAGATGCTTATGTTGTATGACCGTGTCCTGCTCTTTTTCTGCCCTCAGATTAAATAAATTACGCTATTCTGGTCTGAAAAATCTTATTTTGAACTTGAAAACCTCTCCTTACATTTTTTTACTTGTATACATTGATAACACCCATCTTTCTGCCTATCCACTTTATTTATAGTGCACTTCCACTTATCAAGATCTGATAGTTTTAGATTTGCACCATTTAAAATATTTTCTATATATTCTTTATATTTTCTAATGGATACAATCAATCAGTGTTTTTAACATTTTCATCTAAAAACAAGAAATATAATTGAGCTGAACCATTCTATGGAAAAAGGATGTGTAAACTCCTCTCATATAAACAGTTCTGTGAACATTAATAATCATGAAACTGCTTTGAAACTTTTAAAGGTAACAAAATGGATAGGAAGGAAGCTAAAGAAGCAATATTCAAATAAGGATGATTTTCAGTTGTTCATAAAAATGCAATTTAGAGATGATGAGGGTTTGGGTACATGTTATATTTGGTTGGTAGGACTCGTTAAAAAGACAAAAACAGAAAAATGTCTTCTTCTTTTTGTTTTTTTATTACAAATAACCCAAATTTCTATAGATAATATTTTAGTGGTTTAAGGTCCTTTTTGCCAAATTAGAGTAAAGCAGGTTAGTAAACAATCTATACTTATAAGTAATGTATATTTAGTGTTATATTGTGTATGTATATAGTGTTAAGAATAATTTTAAAGTGTATACTTATGAGATATTTAACATGAAATGAAGCTAAGTTTTAGCTTAGGCAATAATTTGTGAGCTTAAGATCAATTTTATATCTTGGTTCATGAGTGATTCATTAGCTCTGGATAATATTTCATTTTTCTAGATACACCAAATGTTTTAGATTCTAACGATTATATTCATTATCTGAGATTAGTTATGTTTTGCATTATTTGAGTTCTTTTTTGTTTAATTCATAACAATATTTAAATAAATTTTGGGATACTAATTGTCTGGCCTATCCATTATTTTAGCTTTCCATTTAAAATCTAATGAATGTTCACTGCACTGAAAACTTCTGAAATTGTTTCCAAAAATTCTACTCATTTAGGGGTTTTCCTTTCTTATTTACTTGACTCGTACATATTTCATAGATCAATTTATAAGTAAATTCATTGTAAGAAAATGTTATGAAACCATTTCTGTGTAATTCATATTTTAAATTTTTAAAAAATAAAGTAAAAAGGTTTTTGTTCTAGTATAAAATTGATAGTAAACAAAAATGATCTTGGGTAATCATTCAAACAAGGACTTCATTTTTTCACATGTACAAAATCCCATGTCAATAATACTGAAAAAGTTGCAACAAACTGTTGTGAAATTTAGGGAGGGTTTTTTAAACAAAGACAAGAGAGTGTATTTTCATCAATAGATGCCACAACAGACTGTTCCAGACCAAAGGGAGGCCAAGCTATCCCATGCCAGAGCAGTGTCGCTGTTAACTGTTTTATTTTACAAACCAAATAATAAAACTTATTTTCTATAACACTTTCCTTCCTAAAATATGTTTCATTATTTCCTTTTTTTTTACTTTTTATTGCACAGGAAACTGCACGTCAATTTTGACTATTACAGCACTTACTAGTCAAATGGTCTAAACTTCCAACACATTACAAAAGACTGATCTACATGACTGTAATAAGGCCAATCTGGACATATGGAGTTGAGCTTTGGGGCTCCACCAAACCTTTGAATTCCTTTCATATTCAATCCTTACAATCCAAAATCCTTCATAAAATCCTCAATGCTCCTTACTTTGTCACAAATAAAATCATACATAAAGACCTTAATGTTTCCTATGTAACCGATCTAGCCCAAACCAGATATCACTCCTTCCATTATAAACTCTCTAACCAGTCAAACCCCCTAGTTTCTAATCTTGCATCCTCTTCCATTCCTGACAATCCTCCGAGGCACCTGAAAAGAAGATGGCCACGAGACCAGCTAATGTAAAATGTCATTAGAGTGCTATCAATGGGTAGTTTCTCTACACGCCTGTGACAGTCCAATTTAACTTAGATCAGATTTACTAAATGTACTATAATGTACAGTTGTAAATAGCAATAAATAAATATTAAAAAAAATATTGCACACACTCCAATTACACCTACACTAATATTATGTTTTACAAACACTTCAAGTCCTTGTGTCATTTTGTGGATGATTTGGACCTCTCCCTTTTCGACTGCATCCAGATTTTTCATAGTCAGGATCGTAATATTCACCAAAATCCCCTCTAATGCCATTATGAACATTTCGTCTAACAGCAGGTTTAGCAATATTTGTGGTACTACCAAATCCCCATTTATTTCTGGATCTCTTCTTCTTCTTAGCTCCAGTATATTTCTCAATCTTTATTGTTTTCATCTATGTCCCAATCAGAGTCACTTGTATTTAATCTAAGGTGTTCTTCATTTTCGGTGCAGAAATCTTCAATAAAATGTTTTTTCATCTTTCGGTCTAGTTTTTCCATGCTAATATCTTATATTTCTTCATCAACATCAACTACATTGACTTTGATAAACACAGATGTTTCATTTTTAATTTAATCAGGAAAAAGCTTAATATTTTCCCCATAATAATTTATGTCTGAGGCTGCAACAACTATTTCATCATCATCTACATTTGTTGTTGATCTGGTGTCTCTTGTACTATCAGTACAGGAACTTTGTCTTTGGGGTTTTCATTAATTTCTTTTGTTCCTTCCTAGGAAAAGATGACATAATTTTCTTTTTCATATTCTTTTGTTTCCTCAGATCCTTCCTCAACCAGATTCCTCATATTATCACAGGTAGTTGCACTTAAGGTAAATTCTGTGACCAAGGATGCTCTACGCTATCTTGTTGGTTGAGGCTTTTGTGTATCATTGGGTTTATTTCCACTGGGTTGTCTGGTCTCTTCTTTATTCTACTAGCAGTCCTTTTTCAGGTCAGAAATTAGAAAACAGATTTTTGGGTTATAATTTGATTGCCTTGGATGGACTTTCAATGCATGTTCGTTTCCATTGACAGCGTTCCTCCTTTCAAATGATAAAAGCATTTGCCTTCACTCAGTGAATTTAATATTAACATTAGCCAAAAAGCGTTAACAACTGGGCCATAATAAGGTGGTAAGCCTTCTATAATGTACCTCACTTTTTCTCTGTCTGTCAAAGATTTACCTAGTTGATCTATCTCCTGGACTAAACACTGAACCCTTGTAAAGTATTCATCTAATATTTCACTGCTGTTTTTCTTAATTTTAGTTAGGTCAAACATCAAATCCATCACTTTTTCTTCAGGAAAAAGTGATTCTAGTGCAGGCGATTTAATTTAGGTTTGGTGATTTAATTTTAGTTAGGTCAAACATCAAATCCATCACTTTTTCTTCAGGAACGCCCTCAAACCTTTCTCTTAATTTTTCCCAAACCCTTTTCGCACTTTTTTCACCTCAATCTTATTTCATCGTCACAGATAGTTAAAATAATAATAGAGAGTACCCATTTGATTTTTTTTTTTCAAGCTGTGTTTTCTTCAGTCAGTGGATCTTTTTCAATAATCTCTTCATAGGGCGTTTGCTTCTAAATACGCTTCAATTTTCATCAATCAGATCCCGTACTTTTCTGCAGCAAGTTTTTCGATGTTGAATCCAGCGGCGTCTATGTCCTTTGTGTTTTGATTTCTGTGGTTGGTCCTAAATAAAATCACAAAGCTTAAGTATCCGTTAATACACATAAATAACTCTCCTCACTTAACCCTTTAACACACTAAACCATGCTCTGCTACTAAATTGTTGCAGAATTTAGGGAGGGTTTTAGAAATAAAGACAACAAGAGTGTGTTTTCACTAATAGACACCACGACAGGCTGTTCTAGACCCAAGGGACGTCAAACTATCCCCATGCCAGAGCAGTGTCGCCATTTACTGTTTTATTTTACAAACCAAATAATAAAACTTATTTTCTATAACACTTAATTGTTGTAGAAAATAGGAAAACCAAATTAACCTTAAGTGTTAATTAAATCTTTTCATTCCATATGATTTTTTAATCTGTTTGGAATCCCGTTTATGTATAAAGATATATAAGTTCTATGACAGATTTAAACTTTTTAATTTATGAAATGCTTAGTCCTCTAATATTTTGATGACTATTATATCTTGAAATTTGTCAGAAACTTAAGTATTTTAGTAACCATCTAAGTTATATTTCAACTAAATTGGAAATTAAGTTAAATTAAACTAAGTTAAATTTCAGGAAACACATCTGTTGTTAAAAGAAAGTCTAAATTATGAAAACAATTTTAACAATGTATATTTCTTGTACCTGGCCAATTTTACATCTGTCATTGAACTGTAGGATAAATATTTAAACAAAAATGGAAGAGGTTTTTTAAAACTCGGGACTGATTACTTAAGAAGATGCTAATAAAATAATGGGAATGACTTGATTGTATGCAGCAACATTGAACAAAATCCTATAATTTTACTTGCATACAAATTGACACCCATCACATCTATAGATGTAGAAAAATCAGTCTCTAATTACAATAATATTTTAAATACCAAAAATTTATGATTTACGAAATCAAATTTAGAAATGCATGTTGTAATCAATTTTAATCCAGAACATATTACTGACCAGTTCATTTATATTTTATTTATTTGTCTATTTAGTCATTTAATTTATATACAGTCTTGTCCTGTATTAACAATTTAAAATTCCTATTATTTTTATATTTTCTCACATTGTGTTTCTTATCTACTAAATATACATTCACGTATCTTGTATTTTTTGTTTGTTATTATTTGTTGTAATTATTTTTATATTAATTATTGTTGGATTTACAGTTACATTTTTTTTAACAATTGATTATTAGGGGGTATAGTTTCCTACAAAAGACACCCCTGACTACATACAATGTTATAATTTAAAAAAAAAATAAGATAAAATAAATAGATAAAAATAATAATTCTTAATAAAAGAGAAAAGTAAATTATAACAAAATAACGACATCCGTAGACCTAACAAAACAAACAATTGCCATCTTATGGATGAAAAAAAAAAAGTTAATTTGAAAAAGAACGAAGAGAAAAAATAAATAAATAAATAAAATAGAAGTAAAGTGAATAATAGAGTTGATAAATATAGACTTTGTAACAGAATGTCTGGCAGTAGCCTAGGCTTTAAGTCTTCGGGTTGAGGTTGGGTTTCTTAAGTTGTAGGTCACTGCTCCTTTAACTGTCGGTAAATGGGAGTGGAACTTCATGAACCATTCCTTGATGTAATCCTCTATCAACTCCATTTCTAATTCTCAATGCAAATTATCTATTTCTTACAAACCAAGGAACATCCACTGCGATTCTTAGGACTTTGTTTTGAAAAGATTGTAATTTTTTCCTTTTCGCTAAGGATGCCGCTCCCCTGACTTCACAGCCATAGATCAGCAGTGGCCTGAGAACTGTTTTAAAAATAAGATCAGTTGTTTCTGGTTTTAATTCGGATTTTTTGTTTAGAAGAGGATATAGCATTACTAACCTTGTATAGGTTTGAGTTAGTTTGATGTTGATATGGTGATTCCAGATAAGCCGACGATTGAGGTGATTTCCCAGGTATCTTACTGTGAAAATTAAAAATGAAAAACAACTTAAAAGAGAAAGGAACAAAATTTTAATAAAAAGAGGAACAGAATTTTGTTTTTTGCTTCTTAATGTTTTATTTATAGCTTATGGTTTTTCTTTAACATCGAAATTTATAATTAATGAAATTCAAATGATCCACCCTTCCATATTTATTTATACTTTTGGTTCTACGGAACTTTATGAGTGACAATCCTTTAACAAACAGCTTAAGGATTTTCCTTGATTATGGTCTATATGACTAAACCATTGGAATTTCGAGTTGAAAAATAAATTAGTTGAGGCAAGCAGATCATCTAGATTTTCATTAACTATATAGTATTTAGAGTAATTCAAATAATCAAGATAAATGGGGTCAGGATTTGAAGAGGTTGGAACATACAAGTAAATTCGGATTTATTTACATGAGTCAGGCTACATTAACTCAGAACTTCTGGAGCATGTTAATTCTGCTGAACGATTGTTTTGGACCATGAATAAAGACTTCCTTAACAGAAAAGAGGTGATGAAAGATACCAAAATCAAGGTGTATTAGTCCACATTTGTACCATCGCTCACATATTCTTCTGAGTCCTGGACAATAACAACAAAACATAAAGGACAAATCCAGGCAATGGAAATACGGTACCTGAGGAAGATAGAAGACGGAACAGGATGAGGGATATTATAATAAGTATAAGTCTTGGGATGAATGCTATTTAGTCACCCCCCTACAATTTACTGGACTAATGTACTAATTGCTAGAGTAATCTCTAGCCACCGCTAAAACCGTTACTGGCCACATGGTGCAATTCTATCGATATGTGAACCACTACCAATTTTTAAAATTTAACAGGTAGTTCATGAAACTAATACATTCAAAGAAACAAACTAGGGTGGAAGGAAAACTGAGCATAAAAGTGTTACTGATACTCTTTTGCATCTGATAGAATTGAGCAACAGTTTAATATTGAGGCCACTATTGTACATGTATAACCCAACCATTTTTTATTTCTATGTACACCAAATAGGTGGGATATTTCTTGAAAATACAAGAATATTCCAATTTCTCTTTCTAATGATAATAAATCATTTTTATCAATATTCATATCTGGATCAGGTCCACTTCTCCTTTATCAACTCAAGTGACTGGAGTGGATATGAAGTACCCATCCTCATCCACTACTGATGTTGATTTTGAGTAGCAATAGCTACTGTCAAGGCCAAAATCATCTGTATCAGGTCAACACAGTAGCAAGTACAGTTGATACAAAGGACCAATCACCACTGGCTGCTAAAGTAGATACCAAATAGTGGTGGAGACTACCTTAAGGTTTCTGAATCATTGTTATAATTTGGAAAAGATTCATATTGATTCTATCAACTCCATGTATCAACTAATTTTCAATGTCTGCTGCAAAATATATTATACAATCTTACCCATCTTTAAAACAAAACCTTCAGTTTTATACAATTTGTATGTATGGGTAGTTTGCTGACAGGGACTAAACTTTGAAGATAATTTTACTATGAATTTTCTTTTCAAATATATTATTAAGTACTTACCAAGTTTTTAACCAATTTTAAGTTTTAAAATCAATTTTTTTTTATTTAACTCAAAAAATTAATTTTATAATTTGAAAATATAATGGAAAAATGAAGAGTTCACCATGGATATTTATAAATGAGGAGAAGATGGTTGGGGTGCAGTCGGTGAAGAATACAAAAAGTAAAAAACCTATTTATTAGTACCTATGTTTTGGCCAGAATTTCAAGCATTCAAGGAGTAAAATATAAAATTATATAAGGCAAAAGGAATAATTAGTAAATATGATAATAATAACATGAGGTGAACATAACTAATAACGGTTAATTAATATCACAACGAATAATAAAGGATACTATCCCTGACCACTATATCCTTATTTCATATGACATAGAAAGTTTGTTCACTAATATACAAAACCCTCCTTAAAGTAGAAGCCAACAGGTTATCCATTGCACTCCACACTTCTTTTAACCATTTTTCTTTCCTTGAATCCCTTCAACTCAGTTGTAAATCTGGTTACTTTACCTTCTATAGTCACTATTACCAAATTTCAGGACTGGCCAAGCGAAATCCTCAAGCTCCAGATATTTCCAATATTGTCCATAGTGATTTGCTTGATTCTATTATCCCACTCTTTCCAGTTGACATAATTCTTGTTAAACGATATGTAGATGACCTCCTCCTCATTCTAAATCCCAATAAAATCACTGATATTTTATCTGTTTTTAATTCTTTGCACCCACGCCTTACAGTAGAACTTGAAAATAATTACTCCTTTCCTTTTCCTTCTCACCATAAGAAACCCAGACAACACCATATCCACTGACTGGTACACTAAACCAACTTACTCAGGTAGACTTTTAAACTACCAATCCTAGCTCTCTTACTCTCAAATAATTAACATCGCAAAAAATCTTATTCACTGTTGCATTTTCCTCTCTGATTCCCATTTCCATGAAACTAACATACACCTCATTCAACAGATATTCTTAACTAATTATGTTTACTCCCATTCATAAACTTATACACTACTACAAAAATTATCTCACCACTTCTTCTAGTTCTTCACAATCCCTCCCTATCCCCTTATGCACGCCACTACCATACACCCCTTCTGTTTCAGAGAGCATCCAAAAATTCATACATCCAGCTATACCTAACCTTTGTATTGTTTTCAGGTCCCATAACAAAGTTTATAAAAATACTTGGATCTTAAGGACTCTATTCCTCTTTTACACCGTTCCCATTCCTTATACCACTCGTTGCAATTCCTCTAGCATTGGTGGAACCAAAAACTTCTTAAAAGACAGCATTCACAACACAAATATTCTATCTCCTTCTATAATTCTTCAGCCTCAAAACATTCAAAGCACTCCTCATCTTTAAACTATTCCTTTTATTTTGATAAAAGTTCTATACTTACTACAGTCCGCAACTATGACAAAAGACTTAATTCTGAAAGCTTTTATATCCAACTAGAACCTTTTTTTGTCAATTTTAAAACTGACCAACAGAACTTAGTATGTGCATATTCTCAAATACTTAATTTATCGAAACAGTATTAATGTTATAATCCCCCCCTCCATGTTTTATGTTCTTTTATTATTCAAATAATTTTTGTCACGTTTTAAATTTATTACTTTTACCCATCTATGCAATGTAACTTGTAAATATATTCTAGACCTTTTCCAGTTACTCTGGCATCTATTCCAATGTATTTTTTAACTCAGAAATCAGCGGCACACATGTGCCACTCACTGCATTTGACTTTACATCTTATTTCTGGTGGTATGGCCTTCACATTTTATTTCTTTTTTTCTCATCTTTCTTTTTAAGTTAAAAAGAAGCCTAACTAAGCGCCTAACTTTTCAGCAAGCAGGTTGGTTTTCATACTTCTTTTTTGTTTTCTTTCCCCTTTCTTTATTTTACTCTTTCCCTTTATTTTACTTTTATCTTATTTTATTCTTTCCCCTTATTTACTCCTCTTTTATCCTTTTTCCTGCCCGCGTTATAAGTTTTGTACACCTTACTTATAATTTGCCTTTTTATCATCTATTATTGTTACATATATTTTCTTCCTCTCAATTTTCATTTTCTTTCCATATTTAAATTTTAAATTAATAATAACTAATATGTTCATACTTCTTTACATTATATAACTTTAATTTTATTTCATTTGCTTAATTAAGTTATTGTACCCACTTTTTCAATTACCTATGTCTATATTTTATTTCCCGCTTCTCTCATCACTTTATTTTATTAATTCTATCTTGTAAAACTATTCATTGTATGTGTAAAATTATTTTGTTTATACTTTCTTTTTTCTTTTTTCTTTTTCTATACTTACTGTGGTTGTTATCTTGTTTTGTTTTTAGCCCTGAAGAAGGCTAGAAACTCTAGCCGAAACGTCGGCACATTAAAATAAGTTAGTCATACTTATTTGTGTTTCATTGACCGCACCCCCAACCATCTTCTCATCATTTATCATCCACGGTCAACTATCTCTCATAATTAATTTATTTTTAATGAATACTATGAACAGAGATGAAAAGAAAATATTAAAACCAAAAAATTGTTAATAATGCATATCCCTTAGATGAACACTTCAGTATCGCTGTATTATAATTGACATTTTTTTTTAGGACCACCGATAAATTCTATCAGTACTAAATCAAACTAAAATGACGGATTATTAATTGTATCCTTAAAAATATAACAAAACGCTAAAAACTGTTATGACAGATGTTATGACCCTTCCCCAACCAAATAAAAAATCAATTAAATGTTATACAGACTTTTTTGTAGGAATTATATCTGTAGCCATCCTGAAAAACTAGATTAGTCGCTGGGTGTAAACCGTAATCGGGACATCTTTTAAGTTATTTTATGTTAAATTGATTAAGTTTAGTTGTTTTCTGTTGAGATTATCTACTCAATGCAAAGCAACTAGACTGTACCAATTTCATACAGCTTAAAAGTCGTCCTGAAAACGGTTTACATGCAGCTAACTCAATTTTAGACCATTCCACTAACCTAGATTTTCACGATATATATTGCTTATATAAATGTGTCAGTTTATTCTTGTTGGACATGTTATGAAGCTCTCAAAAAATTAAGCTTGCTAAATATTATTGTCAACGTTTTGTACGAAGATTACTTGAGTTCTAGACTGGTTCTGGCCTCCATACAAACTTTATACTTTTTTTTTTTTACATTTGTGTATCCAACCACGATAATAGTTCGAAAGCCTTCAAAGTGAATTCGGTTTTCATCTTTCTAATACAGTCACTTCGGCATTCCCTGTTGCACTTTAAGTTAGAAGCATGGACTGGAGGATAGGAATAGCTGACCGGTCTTCTAATTAAACCAGCCGGAGATAATTGGGCTTTCGCCCTGATAACGAGATATTTTTCATCCGAGAGTGCAGAGGAACCGGAATATGTAATTCTGCCTCTGGGCAACAATGGCCTTGCCAAATGATTCTATTATCCGTTTTTTTCCATGGATACGACGAAATAGTACCTAATTATGTAACTAATTTTTTTTCCTCTTTTCATACATTTAATGACCTCGTGTGTGTGTTTTGTCCTTCTAATGGAGTTAATTATAGAGCTGCATGTTTGAGGTCTTTTTCACATTTGGAAAATAATTTTACCGAATTTGCATTGCTAATGATAGTTATTACTTTATATTGAATTTTGGAAATTGGTTTTTTGAAATTCGTCAGCCATATTTCCTGGTAAATAGAATCGAATAATGCCCGTCAAAAAATTACAAAATCGCGTTCTACTACTGCGTACCTTAATAATTATAAGTCTATCACTCATAAATTGGTTGGATTATTTTTTTTTTTAAATCTTCTCATTATAAATCTTTTATTGACTTAAATAAAGTTCATCAGGATCAAAAGAACACGCTTTAAAACAACGTTTCCTTTTGTTGATAACATCATTATCATTCCTATTTACTTTCAGTCAATAGCGGTAGATTGTTATGCAAAGCTAACAAACAATTAAGCCATTTATTCCACTATCTTCTCTTCTTCTTCCTCTAACTCCTGTGTTCCGTCAAGCGTGAAGACGCAGTCTCAGTCCATGAAGCCTCCGGGTAGTCTTCTCATCTCCCGGATGGTGCGTCCTCTTGCTGCCCCTAGTTTTCCAATGTACTCAGAGTACGTGCACCTGGGTCTGCCACGAGGCCGTCTTCCTTCCGACCTTACTTCCAAATACCACCTGGCTTTTCTGGTATCGTCCATTCTACAGACATATGTCTCCGCATGGGCAAGTGGTTGCCCTCCACTGGTGGAGATTAACGATCCTACAGTCTCCTGAGTTCAATACACAGCCCACTTACACATAACAGAACAATTCACAAACACTGACACTAAGGACAAATACAGTACACACCCGAGGATCACCTCTCCCGGGAAGGGAGTTAGGGACTCAATGTTGGGAGTATAGCCGGCAACCTGTTGTCCCTGGGCAAGAGACCTCCATCACTAGGCCAATCAGCCATATGGAGTATAAATGATTCAGAGAAACTTACGTAACCTCGGATTTGGACAGTCTAACGGTTACGGACACTATTCAACTATATATACCTAAACTCTCTCCAAGTTTTAAAACAAATCCTGAGATTACTATTACAAGCTTATCACATATCTCTCTTGGTTAGGCAAGCAATTTTCTATAAAAGTTCTATAAAGTTGAGTATGCCCCGAATTCAGGTTGCTCTGGACTGATAATCAGCCGTCAACTCTCTCCCCTCCTTTTTCAGTTCCCCAAACTTCATAATATTTTACTAATTTATTGTAAGTTTTAAACCCACGCATCCAATCAAATACTATTTTTTTATAAAGGTTGTTCTTTGTTTTATTTATTAAATCAGTGCCAGAGAGCCGCCCCCTCATGTTTATCGATTTTGAGGAAAAAGGGAATCTTTTAGAAATCGAAATGGCTGAATCCATTACAAATATGAATCTAATTAAGATCGTATCCTTGAGGGTTCCAGAGATAAAAAAGTTTAATTGGCTCAATCCTCCAGCGCGTATTGTTATCTGTAGGTGACATAGCTTTGAGAGTGAATAAAATATAAGTTGGTATTTTTAGATACTCCATTACAGCTAGATAGCTTCATTTGAACTATTATTTAATGGTGAAATAAAGTAAGAATTTGTCTGTGGCCAAAATCTTACTAGTTATAATCAGTTAGTTGAAGGCGTTATGAGGTTTCAGTAATTTGCACTTAGTTTTACTCTAATTACGAAACGAAAAGTCCATTTCGACCTGTAAGATCTCTACTACCTTCTATGTAGGCTTTATATTTTGTTAATTTTATTTCTTGTTCATCTTTACTACTTCGTTCATCTCCTTTGTAACGGGTGAATTTTCGAGCTTCTAATGATTTTCCGTTTATATAGAGGTAGACTAAAAGG
The DNA here is from genome assembly GCF_000696795.3 of Halyomorpha halys. Lineage (NCBI taxonomy): Eukaryota > Metazoa > Arthropoda > Insecta > Hemiptera > Pentatomidae > Halyomorpha > Halyomorpha halys. Next base: position 2,015,305 of record NW_027115007.1, read on the forward strand.
AAAGTGAGTGAGAAAATTTTCCCAGTTTTTATTTCCTTTTCCTCTAATATTTCGTGAATTTATGAATCGATTCTGGTCAATCTTATAATTTTCCGGCTTTTATTCTTATATCTCTTGAACGCAATGGGTCTCACAGACAAACGATTTTTCGAATATTAAGAGATAGACTAGAAGAAAATCTTTTCATCAGATTTTCCTGTTATAACTCGTGAACGGATTTGTAGATTTCTGCAGTTCAAACGGTTTTCTGAATATTTAGAGGTAAACTATACATGAATTATCCTAGGGAATCATTAGGTCATTAATCACTCGACCCACTCCCATTTTATATGCAAATTATTACCTTATGAGTGATTCTTTCAGAGGCCCGCCGTCAGTGAGGAACATGGGGCAAAATCCCGAGACCTGGGCTCCCGGAGTGCCCAACAAGAGTTGACTAAAAATCCATTATAAACTGATTCACATACTCTAATCAGACTGTGTAACCTAATTCATAACTATTTGTGTTGCTCTTCTTAATTATCAAAAATTGTTAGGAATTTTATTTCAGTCGTATGGTAATCCCATTTCCTCTTTTCCAAACTTTTTCTTTATATTTCAATCTAAGTAACTGGCTTTTTTATATTTTCTTGTAATTAATTTACACAGATATGGAAATACTTTTCAAAACTCCCTACCTTGATAACTTTAACAAGTCCTTTAACCTTTTCTTCATTATTATAATAATCCAAAATTAGTTATTATTTCTCCTTGCATACCAAACGGGGATGTCAGAACCTCCGGACTCGAGGCCATTGGGGGGACCAGTAACATATAACCAAAAATCTGTAATCAATAATATAATGTACTTTTATCATACTTTGACTATGTAGCCTAAATTATAAATGTGTATGTTGTTTATAGATGGTAAGACATCGTTTTCATAATAAACCTTGATCAATATAATATTATTGACGAAAATAAAAAAACATGGAATCTTAATGATAAGTTATGAAAACCTAAAAAATTGAGTGTTAAGACAGCAGTTGATGTCTAAATTTTCCTGTGGACAGTAGCTGGGTTGATTTGCATTGACTTTGTATTGCGATGGTTTATATTAAACTTATATTTTCAGTTTATTCTGATACTTGGCTCAGTTGCTCAGCCGGATATATCCACCCAGTTTTTCTACTGAAGCCTTAAGCTGCCACCTCCGGTCATATCTCAGCACGGGACCACCCACCTTTTACAACTATTTTCATGTTTTCCTTAGCCACCTTTTGTACCATACCTGTCTAATATACCCCAACAGTTCTATATGTTTGTTTTTGGAGTCCTTTCCTATTCTATTCCGGAATTGTTTGGAAGTAGGCAACTGTTATTTAGAAAAATAAGTGGTACAGAACTCTTTTTCTCAAAGTTTTCCAAACCATTTTATTTATTGACAATTTTTAAGGATGAATGTTAAAAAAATATATATGTATTTTGTCTCATGAACAAAGTTTAACTCTTTAAAGAACTTCACTTGGGATTTGGAAAGAGAAAGCAATCTGAATTCTTATTAGTTGACTTCGTTTACACCGATTCATTGAAAATGTTTATTGATCAATATAAAGTGTAGACATTAAAATTTTAGTTAGAAATAGCATTATTTTCAACATGTCACAATTGATCTATGCAAATAGCAGATATCAATATGTTACAAACAAAAGGTTGTTAACATTTTGTTTATAATAATGTTACTGGTAATGCTTATGCGTGAACACATCTTTATATTGCCCAGTTTTGTTTAAAATGTCTATGTCAATTTCCAGAATTGCTTATGCCAGAATATATATTAGATATTTAAACCCAAAATATAATTCTAAATACTAATTAGTAAATATAAATTTATTAATTTTATATCCATTACTCCAGATATGATGTAATCAACCTTCGATTTAATCAATACTACACTAATTGAAATTTAAATATGAAATAATGAAATGCACCTTATTGCTTTCTTCATTAAGTGCTTTAATATTAACTGTCCTCAAGATAATGTGACAAGGAGTAGCAAACAGGCATCAATACTTTGCTTGAATAAAAGGAAAATCCCTATCTCCCCTCTCCCCCCCCCCCAAAAAAAACAATTAAATAAAACTACACGAATAAAAAAAGTAGAAATGTCTAGAACTATGGGGGTTTCAATAACCAAGTAGAAAAAACAAACTTGTCGAAAATATCGAAATATTGATTTGATTTTTTTTTCAATTTTTTCTATTTTAAAAGATTATAGAGTTGTTAGTTTGATAGGATTTTGTCATTAATAATTAAATTTGGTTTTCCTCCTTCTAATCTAGTTTTTATGTTGAGCGATTCAGTTAATTATTCGCTAACTACTACATAGTAATAAGCTTGTTAATTATGAATGTTAATGAATAAAAGGTTTTCAGTTATTTATTTAATACTGAGTTCCGTTATTCTTTTAAGTTTAAGCAATTTATTTCGTTCGGTTTCAAAAAAAAAAATTTCTGATATAAAAATAATTAATTAAAAAGATGTAAATATTTAATTGGTATAACTACTTTAAAACTAAGACTTGTTAATTTATATTATCTTACCCTTCAGTTTTAAACTTTCTCCCTTTTGTCCTTTCAATGACCAAAATATCAGGAACCAATATATCGATATTTTTTCAAATATATCAAAATTATATTTAGATATGTTTGAAAATTATTGACACGATATATATACCTTTTATTTATTGAAATTTATAATATAAATATACAATAGATAAAAGTGATGTAGGTTATATCACAATGGCATGATACGATATGTGGTGAAACTACCCAATGGTAGAACTCAAATAATATTTTTCGTATTTCTTCCAGTAACATTGGGTAAGAGATGAATTCGATGCCTTAGTGGAGCCCCAAAGTCCAAGTCCAAATAGACCTTATTGTCATGTAAACGAGTCTTTTGTAACTAATAGATAGTTTTGTCTAGTAAGTGTTGTAATAGTAAGAATCTACGAGTAATTTTCTGTTTGTCCATTCTTGTAAGGGATTCCAAGTTAATCGTTTGTCCAAATATTCGACAGGAATAAGTAAAATATTAATAAAGGATACCGTAGGACAGGGAATTATAGGTTTACGACGAAGGGTAAAGGTGATTTGATGGGATTTATTTTAATTCTCAAATTTGAAAACCACTCTTCAAGGGTTTTGATGTGACGTTGGAGATTTCGGGGTTCAATTAATGGGTCGTTACTAACCAATAGCACACACGGGTCTAAGCATTTGTGGTGAGAACAGTGTTGGAATGTCCTGATAAACTGGGTAAAGGATAGGACGATACCCAAGTACCCAAAAGATACTACGTAGTACACCAGCAGTCTGAGAAAAAAGGTTGGAATTAGCACTATTGTGATTTAGTTTGAATAATATGTCAGTGAGATTGGAACGAATAATGAGAGAGTATATAGGGGGTAGAAATTTACCAATCTTGTATAGCAGTCATGGGTGTCAGACTCGATCAAAAGCGTATTCTACGTCAAGAAAGAATAACAAGCAGTATATTTCGTCTTCCAAAAAGGACAAGAAAACATCCTTTACAAGATGACATTGTTGGATGGTGGAGTGTGTTGTTCGGAATCTATGAGGAATCTGATGGGGATTATATGATTGAAATCTAGGATGGGGTAGAGACGTTTTAAAATGAGTTTCTCCAATATTTTGCCCATGATATGTTAAACGGTATGTGGAGAGGTATTCTGGGGACTGTTGGGGTTCGGGTATCATTTTGTTAGAGACAATTTCCATGGGCCTTATAGGAAAATAAGTGGATCGGAGTAGAGCATTATAGATTTAGGTGAGGAATAGAACAGCTTTTCGAAGAATAAGTTTAAGGATGGGATGAAATTAGATCATATATTTTTTATCGTATTTTTTCATCGCATTCACCAAAGATTGACTTACGCTATACTCTTATACCAGTAAATAATTATCATATTAAACAAAACTTTTTGATTCATCAAACAGTATTGCTAAAGTAGGAAAAAAATTGTTTTCATAATATAACACAGCATAAATAAAAAACGTCTGCCAGGTACATTGGTTAATACAGCTTTCTTTCTCACTATTTCTACCGATTAGATAGTTACATAATTTATCACTTTTATTTCAAAGATTAATAAGTTGTTGATAAAGTGATTGATAAGATTGTATTTGATATTGTAAATTGAATCACATTACACTAAGTGAAATAGTGGATAAAAATAAGTGTATTGACTAAAATATAATTTGACAAAGGCAGAATAGCCTGCGATATTTTAATGTCATTGTTAGCTATGATATTATAAATAATATATCCTTGAGAATGGCCATAATGGCCGGAACGTAGGAGTTATAAGAAAACAAACATGTTGAGACTATATCGATATTTTTTATTATAATTCTTTAGGAATAAATTCTTATTATTATTTGTTATTTTTTATTATTTTTATTTTTTAATAAATATGGCATGTCGTTTAATAATAATAGCTATGTGAGCAGCCATTTCTGAAAATGTGTATCAAGAAAAATCCTTTGGCCATGATAAAGTAAAAGTAGTTTTTAAGACTTAAATTTTTTTCATTACATCAACACTGGATCATTTCGATAATAATCCCTTATTTTAAAACTGATTGTAATGAACATGATAATGAGCTGTTAATTTTAAACAATTATTTAAAAAAATATTTGTTTTTCTTTTTCAAACATCCATCGACATACGATCTTCAACTCATTCATCAGGCATTAGAACTACTAAAAATTGCCACAACTAGAAACATTCAATTCAAAAATACTTTAATTTAGAAAAAGCTCAAATTGGCTTTGCTGAAAACCCTGGAGAGTATGGCTTTAATTCTTAAATAGTTATGTATACCAATTATGATTATTATAAACAAAGTTTATTTAAATAAAAATAAAAATATATAAGATAAATACATAAATGTGTATTTATCTTATTTCTGAAACATTGGTGTTGTTATAACTTATCATTAATCGATCTTGAAATCGTATCGTAGTGATGTTTTTTAAATTTATTCTTAACATAATATTTAAGCTTGTTTTTCGTCTAATTTCTTTTTCTTAAAAATGTTTACTTATCATTTGGGGCTAATTTGAGTTTTATCTTAATTATTATGCACTTACCATTCACCATAACATCATACATGTATTAAAATATATGTAATCGGGCTTATCGAAGCCAATTAATCGATAATACTTCGGTGGACACGGGAACTCGTCCCACAACATCTGATTAATGTGATAATCTACGAAAGATTTCTTTATCTTGAGATGGTAGATAATTTTAACATTTTCAATAGTAGCTTATGATAAAAATATCTATAATTAAAATGAATATCACACTTTAAAAGAATTCCTGTTCTTTTAATCGTTTTGGTACTGTGAACAGGTTTCGATAATGTCAGTATTTACGACAGTTGATTCGTTTTAACGTAAAATTCTAAAGTTTAAAGTACAAACTAAAGGCCAAATAATATACAATGAGATAGGGCCTTCAGCTTGGCCCGTGCTCGGGGCTAAATAATTTAGCGAGCCCCTTTTACTCTAATTTCTTCTGTTTTATTTTTGTCAATAATATTAATATTTCAACTAACGTTTATTATGAAAACTCATTACTAATTATAAACAACATAAATATTTATAAATTGGTCTATACAGTCAGAGTATGATATAAGTACGTGATATTATTTGTTACAAAATATCTGGAGACCCCCAAGGTGATGATATTGTCCTCGGACCCTGCTCCTCTAAGATGGAAGACAATGAGAAATAATTACCAAGATAATTATAATAACAATTTTATTTCAAAGTTTTTGAACAGATTTTCAAACTGATTTATTTAGAATGATACAAACAAAGAATAATCTTAATGATAATTATGAACTCATTATTTTTAACATTACCCCTATTTGAAGGATATAGTACTTAATTGATTGTTTTATAAAGGACGTCTTCATTCTATACAATTTCAAACAATCTTTGTACGTCGTAGTGCTGTGTGTTTGCAATTTCTGATAAATAGTTTTCACTGTTATGTGAAACATCAGTTTTAATTTGTCCTTAACCACCAAAGAAAGGTCTTCTCCCACTTATCAAGGTACAAAATAACCAATCAGAATAAGCTTTTTTGAAATGTATTTCCTTTTTTTTTCTGACCTCCTAGAAAAGATAAATGAATATATACAAAATGAAGAACGGAATGTATATAAGTTAGCAAACTATGGAAATGTATTTCCACATTTGGGTTAATTAATTTTAGGAGAATATGCAAAAGCCAATCGTCGAGATTAAAATGCAAGAACAATTTGGGCAGGAAGGTAGGGAAATTTACATAATTGAAATAATATTGCTAACAAATTTTTAGAATTTTACTAATAAAAAAAATTAAAAATAAGAAAAAAAAAAGTTAGGTTTTCCTAAACCTGGATATGTCAGTTCAAGTCAATCCAACTTGACATCAAATAAAGGAAAAATTTAAATTACTTAAATTAAGTTTTAAAAAACAGACACTCTAAAAATATGTTTCTTCGAGTTGTAAAAACTATTCATCATTAATTACACTTTTTAAAAACACAGTTACAGCACTATGGTTTAAAAAGAAAGGTCAAAATTGTCTGGAATGAAAACCTCCTTTATAACACAATTGATTAATTAAGTAATGGTTTTCTTCAGATTTGATAAATAAATCAAAAAATTATTAAAAATCAGTTTGAAAACTGATTCGAACAATTTGAAACAAAATTGATTTCAAAATTTCCTACAATGCGTGATAATTACCTACACTTTTTTTACAATTTTTTACATCCTCCTTTCAAAGCTTTCAGTTCAACTATTCGTTTGACCTGGAACTTGGATAGGAGTTTTAAAAAAATTAAATTTTATTTATTTTCTTATATTTAATCGAATGAAAGGTGGACAATTTTGGGTGATTATTTTTTATTGAATATTTGAGGGATAGAGTAAAAAAATGTAAAACGGTATTGGCTCAAGGACTCGAAATTATTTATGCATCATTTTATAAAAGGTAAAATTTCCTTCTAAAATTGTATAAGATCAGTGTTTTTTTAAATTAGGTTTATTATGAAAAAGAATTTGTTCAATTAAATTTTATTCTATTAGAAGTCTTGCTGACAAAATAGAAGTTCGTCCATCATGTGCTGCCCTCTGCGTTATAATATGAAAGCTTCCATAGCAGAGCAGTTGCTTCATGTCGCTTTTATTTATTTTTTTATTTTATTAATCTCGAACGGAATAAATAGATAATACTTACTCATGTATCTATTTGTTTGTTTTAAGTTGTTTATTTTGATTACACGAAGACTTTTTTCATGCTAATCGTGAATTCCTTTTACGAGCACAGAATTAGTACTTAACGTTATTTTTTTTCTCTCAACCTCTAAACATTTAAAAGCAGCAGGACAGAGTCAAACGATTCGACTTGGTCGTTCTCTGTTTTTATTTTTGAATTATATAAATCATTCGAACAACTAAATCTCCATATTGTAAACGTATAATTTTAAAAAAGAGTTATTTTATTTCAAATTGAGTCATTGGTGTACATGGATTATATTTTTTGTAAAAGCTAAACAGCACTGCTGATTATTCAAAGATCTTACATATATCTTTGAATAATCAGCAGTACTAGTATTGTTTTTAGACAGTAGTGAAAAAAATATATAAGATTAATTTATTATGCTAGAGTTTTCATTAATTATATTTAAAAATTTAAAACAATAAAAAATATGCATTCAATTATGTTATAAAGTTCTTGAAAGTTCAACCAAAATTTTGAGTACGTCCATCTTGTGCTGCCCTCTACCGAAAAGTATTGAAGCTCGCGCTGTACGTTTGGTTACTTCGTCATAAAAATCATCCCGTACCGAATAAATAGTTTTCAATTTCAATGGAATCCTTGACACGATGCCTTCATATGTAATCATAATTTTCATATTTAAAATTAATTTCTATTTATAAAAGTTATAAGTAGGAATTAATTTTATTAAAACTATAATGTTACATTGATACCGCTGATGAAAGTTTGTTTCCTGTCATGTACCAAGTTAGTGATTTAAATTAAATGAGTTTTATTTTACCAGAATCAATATAGGTGTAAACTTTTGGAACTTAGCTATTTAAAAATTATTATGACAGCATCTCATGTTGATAAGTTAATTTTTTCTTGAAAACAAGTTTTAAAATGTTATAATGATGCGTTAATTATTGTAACCGTAGATGTTCGGGGGGGGGGGTGCAGTCAGTAAATAAACAAAAATTTATTTATTTTAGCCTACAAATAAATAAGTTTTGTTTATTTGCTGACCTTACCCCCGACCATCTCCTCATTTAAAATGTTGTCTAGTTGTCTACTAAGGGTTTTATAACTCTAGAAGTTTTTAATATTTTATGTATAGGTCGTGTTATATATATTAAAGCTTTCTCTAAAATTAGACAGGGCTTATGAGCTTTTAATATTTTAATCGAAGTAATATTTGATATTTTTTAAAAATTACAATAGTGATTAAAAAACTAGACATGTAGTTAACATTAAAAGCATGAGGGATTTAGTATTTGATTCAGTTTTTTTTTTTTGTCAAATCTACCTAAATTTTAATTAATAAGTTTTATTGATTTTAAACTTAAATAATTTTAAAGATGTAGCATTAGATATAATATTTTGGTATTTTAATGATTTTGTTTTCATTTGACTGTTGAGTTAAAAAAAATTCAAAATGAAATCTTGACAGGGGTGAAAATAACAATGTTCGCAGTTTTTTTGCTAAAAGAATAAGACGAATATGTGCATCTAACAAAAACAGATTCTTAGAACAGTCTCTTTCACATTAAAAAACTAACTGAACGTGGAAATATTTCATTGTTTACCATTGATAGGAATTTTGTTTTTTATCCCAAGAAAAAAATAGATTTCGTTTGAATTTAATGATGCCACTTGTTGATTTCAAGTTAACATGTTTATTTTCGTAAACAAATAAAATAGATGGTATATTGTTTGACTTTTAATAAAACCTACACATACTTTACATGTCGTTTAGCCCTGTACATATACTGGCTAATAAATAAAATATGATATCAGTTGAATTAAATATATTAAATACTATTTTGTAAAATTAAACAAATTACAATTTGTAATATTCTGCAATATTTATATTACAAAGGTTTGTTTCATTAAACACACCATAGGGTTCTGAATTTGTGCCATTATAAACTGACTAGAGACGGTGAATAAAGGGTAAAGCACACCGGTGCGAAAAAACGTAAGATTGGCGGGAAATCATCCAATGCAAAGTGGGCACTACAGATTGCGCAAACAGTTGCATTCTGTCTAGTTCTGTTGAGAAAATTTTGTCGGATTAATATGGTTAAACTTCAGGTTACTATTTATAACAAAGTTTGATAGGATTTAATAATAAAAGAACTAAGAAAATTGCCTAAAATATAGTTTTGTAATAAATTGATATTATGCCTGTCCTGATTTTGAGAAGGGTTAAATATATTTTTTTGATGATAAGTGGGAAATAAAAGTGTTAAAATAAATTGGAATTGAAAGCATTTATATTTATATGAAAAAATGATTTTTTCAAAATGCAGGATCCACCATGGCTATTTATTCATAAACACTCTCTGTGATAAAAATACCGTCACACTTCTGTATTTCTATATTTTGTTACAAAATGAAACACATGTTAAAGAACTGAAAGTGCCGCTGGGTATTACACTCACTTATGCTCCTTATGAATTTCTAGTTCACAGTTTGTTTGTACTAATTTCTGACAGGTGGGAATAAATAATTTAAAAAAATAAAATAAAATAATTTCAGGCTAGTGTATTTATGCACCCGGTCACTACCCGGGTTTAGACTTTGCGCCATGGGCACTGATGGTTATACATTAAATCTCAATGAAATACCTTTTTTTTTAAAAAAATCTATTTGATGTAGACCTCGTCAAATAGATTTTTTTTTGCTGTAAGAACTTTGTAACTACTGTGAAAAAATGTGTATTGGATTCGAAATAGACCTTGTACTACCCCTCAAGATAGACCTGGGTGTATAAACTCTCAACCACTTCCTATTTATTGACTATCTTCCCCTTGTTTTTACACCATAACTGACTAGAATATCACAACCGGAAGGACTAGGTGTTAAGACGCCTAAGGCATTCCAATGCAATATCATCTTTGTCTGCTTACCCTGGCATAATTTGACCGTTCATTCTTAATTAGGCCAATTGTATAGATGAAAAAAATACACATTTTCTGAAAAAATGCACTATAATAATACAAATATCTCTAAAGATTACTTTAAAAACTAACTCTTTGCCAAGCGTAGAAGGATCGAGAGTAATGTATTGTTAGAAGAGTGTTATTGCTATCAACTCCTTTTTTTGATTCTCAGAAAGTTTAGATATCTTTCTGAGAATCAAAAAATGGAGTTGATAGCAATAATACTCTTCTAACAATACAAGCTATATCATTTTTTTTTCCAACTGATGTAGAGTTATTATAATAAACATAAAAAATAATAACGTAAAATTTGTTAGTCCTTAGTTTGCTCAGACTTCAACATAGGCCAATAATTTAAAAGTATTACAACGCATAAACTAAAATAATGTCTAGTCTGATCCAGTACAACCGATCGCAGTTAATGATCAATTCGTGTAATAATCCCTTGTTTAGATTGTTTTTTTAAAAGTAAAGTGAGAGACAAAATGCTTATGACATTTTGGGCAGAGTCAGCCCTTACGTCTACCGAAGTAAAGCACTTTAAATAATAAGATAACATGTTTGACATGAGATGAGGTATATTTGCAGTTCCCTATGAAGGCAAAGAAAATTTTAATTTTTGGAATAATCTTCTAATTTCTAATTCTAGTTCTAAATTATCCACGTTTTTACCTTAAACAAAAGGTAATTATATGGTAAATTAAAAAAAAAAATATCCTTTTGTAAAATTAGAACATAAGGAGAAGTGGTGATGCACAAATAAGTTATAATAGAAAAGAGAGAACAGTGACATGATTTCCTATATGAAATTATGAGGTTTAAAGTACATGAATATGGGACAGTGGTCCCGAAACGTTGAACCATATTATGATAATTTAATACAAATTTCATTCAACTGGAAGTTATTAACCTCAAAAAAAATTTTATGAATAAAGTTTTAATTTTAACTCCTGTTTAACCTATCGCTTTGAACAGCCCTGATGAAGCCCTGCAAAGTGGGGCGAAACGTCGGACATTAAATAGTTATAAACTATTTGTTCTTATTTTGACCACAACCCTGACCATCTTCTAATATTTAAAACATAAAGTATTCGGACATAAGCCCCCATTTTCTCAATTTGTCCGTAGCTGCACTACATTATAAAGTTAAACCAAATATCGAGCCTGATCATGATGATAATGATCCTTCATATGGTTGCAATTTAAAACTTCTAGAAACAAATTATCGATATAGGTTAATTAAAAAACAAATTTCTAAATATTGAAAGAACATAGTTGACCGTACGAAGTAGATTCTAGAAGAATAGTCTGGGTTGCGGTCAATAATGGCATCAAAATAGTAAAAGAAAAATATTTATTATCATTATTAAAACTATTACTGCAAAGTGGGACGAAACGTTGGTTAACAATAAATGGATTTTCTTTTACTATTTTGATACCTTTATTGACCGCCACCCGGACTACCCTCCAAGAAATGTCTAAATATTCTGTTATCAACTACTTTTAGTTCCTTACAATTTTTATTGTTCTTATTTCAAATACATACAAATATATTTGAAATTATATTTTTCAATAATCAATTTTTGCATACTGATCTACGATTTCTTAAATTTACCTGTTCCTTCTCACCAACGGTCATACTTTTTGTTCCATATTTTCTATAAAAGAATTATGATTAATTTATCACTATCAACGGTAGGCTTTGAAGGTTATTCTTATAGTCTCGAAAATTTGTATACAATGTATTCAAAAATATTTAACAGTGTTTGGGACTATCGCGTTAAAATATTTTAGACTGTTTTTGCGGCCCGGGTCAAAAATATTGCTTGTCATTTCTTAGGTTAGGTCGTGTTTCCAAAAAAATGAGGTCAGTATTTGTAGGGGCGAAAGTAAAAACTGAAAGTTTTATTACTTAACTGTTTTGAAGTTATAAACGGTCTGGAAAGTATTTCACAAATGGTTATATGGTTTTGGCCTACTGCAGGTATGAACGTGAGTCGATCTGGTAGGTACAGCCATCTAGTGGCCGTTTCTTTAACTTGTGACGGATCCCTAATTCAGGGTTTATTTTACATTAGTTTTTTATCGTCAATTTTATTTAAGAAAACACTTCATTTCCACAACTATTTTTGATATATTTGTTTTATAACCGAAATCTTAAACCATTGGGGCCTGATGCATCCAGTGCTAACATGTCCCACGGATTTTGATGTAATTTTTTAGGTAAATTAGGGCCTCAAAATATAGGACACCTGTGAAGATAACAGACTAACACTCTGATCTAAATAGAAAAATTATTTTAGTGCTAAAGTATCTCTAATGAAAAGAGGAAAAAATAATCATCATCAAAATATTCAATTCTTCAGGAAAATTACGATTATCTGGGAGGTTGTGGGGGGGAAGGCAAACCGAGGTTAGATTTGAATTCCTCGTCCCAAAATACGATTTAGAATTCTGCATTCCTAAAAACTGTTACTCCATTTTTTCGAAATCGGTGGTTGCTATTTTTGATGATTTAGTTAAAAATGTGAACTAAAATAAAGTCCAATAAACATTTCGAGCCGGTGTACATGTCATGTCATAGGACAACAATGATCATTTGTGTCCTATTGATAGAAGACTTATTGAAGGTAATGTGTTCTTATATTTTTCGGGATAATTCCAACCAGTTTACGGAGATGGTACTACTAAACGTAAGTTAATCTGTTAAACAAAAATAATAATTGGTTAATTATGAACATTTTTTGTTTAAAATATTAGAATTTAAATTTGTTCCCTAGATCTTTAACACATCATATTTAGGGCTATGAAATGTAATGAAACTGACATAATTAGTTAGGCACTGGCTGAAATATTTCTGTTAAATAATAATTCTTATATTAAGATGGCTCATAACCAAACAAGCTTTAGAGGCAATATTGGAAGATTGTAAGAATAAATTAAGGCTGGTCTAATATTTGAAACACTAATTAGATCCTGTTTATTGCAAATCTTTTCTTTTTTTTTCAGTACTTTAAATACCGAATCCCACTCTAATGGAAACTTCGATCATACTGCCTCTTACATAGTTTATAGGATTGAATTGTATACAACTTGCATATAAATACTTATATTTTAACATATATTACGTTTATATGATCAGTTTTAAAATCAGCTAGAGAGTTAGAAATCCAACACTTAGTTTTTAATTCGGTTCTTGAGGATGAAAAATTTAGTTACATCAATAGTAATTATCAGACTTTTACTCAATTACTTAATTTTACGATTTTTTTATGTTTGTTTTTTTATCATCTGCCGTAATAAGAATATACAAAAAATAAATAAATGTAAAATGTTCATTTTAAATGTATGTTTCTCTTTTTATAATTTTTGTTATCAGCCCAAATGTAACACCCATTACAATTTTAAAACAAATTTGATTCACTGACAAGCAAAATCTAGCCTTAGATTTTTAATATTCTAGGAAAATTTCGCTAAAGAATTATGCTAAAGCATAAATTTATAAATGTTAAAGTGTAAGCCTTCTAAAGAAAACTTTCAAAAAGTTCATGATACAGTTGCCCTATTTTTCGTTCATGGAAATTTTATTGCATACTTGAACTTTTAAAATTAACCTAGACCGCTCGCTGGATAAAGAAATTACTAGCATCTGGTGCGTGGAGAAATATTACAAATCAAAGTGTAAAAATAAACTTGCCCGACTGTTTTTACTGAGATATACTGATTATTTTTAGAATATATCACTTTTTTTCGAAGAATCACTTTTTAGATTATATCACCCTCTATTGGGTTGATGTTGGGTAATTGATTATAAATTCATATAAATAGATTGTTAAGTCCAATAATAAATTAAAAACTTCTAAATGATTTATGCTAATATTTGTATTCAACAATAAAAAAAAAGTTTCTTGCTTTAACTGTGAGTATTACTTATTAATCACGTCCATGGTCAGTCGGGAGTCTAATTTGTGTTTGAGTATATTCGATCGATCTTTTACTAAAATTTTCAGGAATTCTGTGGATATATACATAGCAGATCCCATATAGATTTTATCAGATTCCGTCTATTGCTTTCGCTCACGCATGCGTAAACTTATTTTCCTTGATAAACCGAAAACAGTTTTCTGATTTAGCTCTATGTTGGAGATTAGGGTTGACATTATCTTGTCAGTGCTATCTTTAAACTATGGGCAACTGGGCCGGCATTCAGGAAACCGTTATTCACAGCACCCCCTAACTCCTATGATCGATAAATTAAATAATAATTAAGGCTTAGCATACCCGAAAGTTCGATGCCAATATCACCAATCAGTCTTAGCGCAATCCTTCCATCTACGTTTCGGTCTACTCGCGTTAAATGATAAGCATTTAGTAAAATTTTAGGGGTCAGTTCGTAAATAAGTTCCCCAATCTTGCACCCCCAAATTATTCGCCGCGATAAGATTATATTTACCTGATTATACAATCTATGTATTACCATATTATACAACCGGAATTATATTTACCAGGTGCAGTTCCCTTAATTCAGATTTGGCACATTCAGAAAGTACAAAGGGAAGGATAATAGTTTTGTAAATTATAACTTTTAAGTTTTTGATAATAAGGCACGAGCTATGCAATTTCGAAATGAATAACTAACAAGCATTTCCCATTTTCAACCTAGCTTTTATACCCTCACTAGTTTCGCTTTTTTCTAGTAACAATAGAACCTAAATACTTAGGCCTATCTACCTGTTCAATTGTGTTTCCTCTTGTATCTATATCGCCGAGATTGTTTAAATTTTTTCTAATGCTAATGATGTATTTTGTTTTATCCATATTTGATGGATAAATTAAAATTAATCAAAAAATGAACTGAGGAGTACGAAAACATCATTAAAGAATGGGGAGTTTATCACCGATATACTTAAAAAATATACTTGAAGATGTAATCCATGATTTTTCTGATTTAAAAAAAAACAACAAGAAAAGTTTCTCTAGAATATTTTTTTTTTTTATTTTGTCACCTTTCAAATGTTAAGTATGTAATGATTTTAACCAGTATGTTGTTTAATTCTGTTGATAACCCAATGTTTTTCAGAAAATAATCTTAAGTGCCTAATCTATAATCTAGAGGAACCCATACCCTGAGGAATCCGGGGCCTGCACAAGGTTAAGGACTGCAATGGGTTTTTAAATTTTATCTAATTTCATCAACCACTTTCGCTTACCCAAGGGACTAAAAATTAATTTCCTTGATATATCGATGTTCAAAATTCAGGCCGTCTCGTAGATTTTATTCTCAAACGACAAATCATTATCATTAATCTTGAAATTTGGTAATCTGCGTAAGTAATAGAAATTTACAGAAAAAGGATAATTTTTAGGGTTAAAAAGGAAATAAAGAAAGAAGAATATAGAAATGGTGAAGAAGCTATGCCAACTGACCCATATAGTTGGCAGAGATTTATTTATTTTGTAAATAAACAAATTTTTATTAAATAAATTTATACATTGTTAAAAGATGTTAATATGTAATTGAGGATAATGAATAAAATATCTTTTAGTAAAATGATTTACCAAATTGCGCTTTTAAATATTTCAGCTTAATGACACCTACTTCATTACGGGTAGTTACCGGGCTCCTCTCTACAAAGCTATTCCCAACAAAATTAAAGACCTGCCCAACTGTTTGAATGAAGAACTTCAACAATTTACACTTTCGGAGACAGTTCACCAAGAGGTTGAATACTAGTGGAAACGAAAGCACTCAAGTCTTGAACATTTAATAATAGTACTGACTTCGAGCGCGTAATTATTAATGCTGACTTCTAATTGAATCCGTTGTGTCAATTAATATATGCACTCAAAGAACATTAATTGGTGGTATTAGAGATTAAATTATTGAATTGCATAATCGCCATGATTATATAGTTTTTATTAAATATAATAACAAAGTTATTCTTTTATTTTTTTAAAATTATTCTTCACCAGAATATATTTTGAAAATATTTTTTAAAAAAGAAATTTGCTTACCCGTACATTTTAAAACTGTTTTAAATTTATTTAATTAATTTGATAAGGATAATTAAATATTGGTAAATAATTGATATTTAATTTATAGAAATGTTAAAATATATTCTCATACTACTGATTATTTACTTTGTTAAATTTAATTCAGAAATCATCACAAATAGATAAAAATTAGAAGGAGAGGGTGCAAGTTACGCTCATGAGAAAGAGAAGTAGTTTCAACTATTTGTAAATGGGCTTAGTTTCGACGCACTCAGCAGTTATTTCAACTGAGCTGTTAAGATTTTGATGGTGAATTGTAAAAAAAAAAAAAAAAATGGAATTGACCATCTTAATTGTATATCCTAACTATGAATCATGATAAATATAATGTTAGTTATTATTTAAGCATTACTATTCTTGGAGAAGTTTGACATTTAAGATTTTGAAATAATTCATTTTCTAGTTCGGTAAGCATATATTTTTAGTTAATTTATTTATCATTAAAATGTACCAATAATAGAGGTACTATAACATCGTTCATTTCTCATCGACATTTTAAATTTCTTATTTTTTTTATTTATTTAAGTTTTCAGTATATTTATCTTTTTTTTTTTTAATTTTAGCATTGATAAGTAATAAGCCAAAATGATTTCAAATTATTGTTTATTGATGAAAATTGTGCTTTTTTGGAAGATGTCGTATGCTTCATTTCATGAAACTTAGCTGATTCTTCTTTCCACCATTATTTTATATTATTATGAAAAAAACAAAAACTAAACCAGTATTTTGTGAACTGTACGAAGTCAACGGGCCAGCTCTGTCAGATGTATAGTGTAGTAATTTTATTACTTAGTTACCCTCACTACCTGGCTTCCCCATAGACCTGTGTTGCCTAAGGATTCCCACCCTTTTGTGGTTAACGTTGGGTTACAAGTAACCAATTGGTTACTAATAAAAGTTAAATTTCTAACAGTGATGCACTTACTGAACTAAAAAGATCAGTTTATATTCTGAGTGATTTTTTTTTTATTGCATTTAGTTTAGTCATGCAATGATTATTGTCTGTAAATTTTCGATTTAGACACATCATTATTTACGTTTTAGTAATTATTTTACAAATGTTTCATTCGGAAAAAACAAAATCTTATTAGAATACTACATTTTTTCAGCAAAGTTTTGAATTGCTTCCTTAATTTAAGGAAATATCTTATTGACATAATAAAATTGGCATATTTTGTTATGAATCAATCCTTGGTTGGATTTTCTTTATATTTTAATTATATCAGGGCTAGAAAAGGTTATGCATGAGTCTCAATATATTTTTTTTTCTGAACAAAAAATGTTCAAGACCTTTAATAATTAAAATAAAAAATACAATTAACTTTCATAATAGTAACCTAAGATATAATTTTATTTCTTTAAACGATAGTGGGTTTATAAAGATTTATAAACGAACGTGGTTGTAAATCAAATACTAGTATAACAGAAAAAAGCTAAAGCTGGGACAAGGTAAGGTAATTACTAAAGATTTGATTTATTAGTTGGAGGAGTGGTTCCAATTGGGCGGATGATTAATAAAAAAATAAGTTTGACAAAAAGTGGCCCGCAGCGAGGTTTGTTGTTATTGGAGGATTGATAATAAACAAGCATGGGGCCGGGAGAACTGGAGGGAGGTGATCCCGCCCCCTGAGCCGACGGGTGCCGATACCTGGCGGCCGAATACTGAAACAGCGTACAAGAGGGGGCTGGCCTCTTAGCCGTTCACTAGTCGCCTTCTGGCCGCCGGACCGTGCTCATGTCCCGATGGCCCTCCTAGTAGCTATCGTTTTCGTGTTGTCCGTCATCGACGTCTGCCGTGCAAACAGTGAACCCGACTGCGATTGGCAGCGAGTGTTGAGTGTCGGCGATGAGCCTGAAGTGACAGTGTCTTTACAGTGTAAGTTACGTACGATCGGAAATGCTGACAGCGTACTCTCGAACCTTACCTCAGCCCAATTGGATATGATAACTACGTTGCGTCTTGAGTGCTCCGATGTACTGTTCTTCGAGAGTTCCTTGGATGTCAATAGTTTCCTGACTCAACTTCACCGACTCCGAGACCTCAGGTTAGAATTTTGTAAGATAAGGCATGTGCCCCCCGGTGTTCTTTCCGCATCTAGAGAACTCAAACAATTAGTAGTTAGGACCCATAATACGGATTGGTCTGCTATGACTATGGAATTCAACCCAAACGCATTTAGAGGTTTGACTCAATTAAAACACTTGGACCTTTCCGATAATAATATTTGGAATTTACCTGATGAACTTTTTTGCCCGTTATATTCACTGACACATCTTAATATGTCAAGAAATAGGATGCAAGATGTTTTGGAATTGGGATTTTCGGATTGGGGTGATGGTCCGAGTGCACCCGGAAAAACTTGCAATGTTGGTCTTGAAGAATTAGACGTTTCCATGAACGACATATCTCTGATACCAGACAATGCGTTTACAAGTCTTAGATCTCTTCAAAAAATTCTGTTACAAGAAAATGCTATAGCATCGATGGCTGATAGAGCTTTTGTCGGTCTTGTTTCATTACAATACTTGAATGCATCTAGTAATCAACTTGTTGCTCTTCCTCCAGAATTATTTCAATCTACCAGAGACTTGCGAGAGATCTACCTTAATAATAATTCCATAAGTGTACTAGCCCCTGGGTTGTTAGAAGGCCTAGATCAGCTACTTGTTTTAGATTTGTCCTACAATGAGCTTACCAGTGCTTGGGTTAACAGAGACACTTTTTCAGGACTTGTCCGTCTGGTTGTCTTAAATCTAGGCCATAACCAGCTATCGAAAATAGATTCTCACGTTTTTCAAGATTTGTACAGTTTGCAAATATTGAATTTGGAACATAACGAAATTGAATGTATTTCCGAGGGCGCGTTCATGTATCTTAGCAACCTTCACGCTCTGACGCTGTCCCACAACAAACTAGTTAATGTTGAATCTTACCATTTCACAGGCCTCTACGTTCTCAATCAGTTGTTTTTAGATCACAATAAAATCAACATAATTGACCGAAGAGCTTTCGAAAACTGTTCTAATCTTCACGATCTGGGACTTGGTGGAAATCAACTTACTCAAGTTCCTGACGGTCTTACTGAACTCAAATTTCTGAAAACATTACATCTTGGTGAAAATCTCATCTCAAATATAGTCAATTCTTCGTTTCAGGGATTAGATCAACTATACAGTCTGACTTTAATAGAAAATAAAATTACTAATGTAACAAAGGATTCGTTTTCGACTCTCCCTTCTCTTCAAATTCTAAATCTGGCATATAATCAAATAGAACATGTAGACAAAGGCGCTTTCGGTACCAGCCCCACACTTCATGCAATAAGGCTTGATGGAAACCAATTAAAAGATATAAATGGTATGTTCGTAAATTTGACTGGATTAGTCTGGCTAAATGTTTCCGACAATCAACTTCAGTGGTTTGACTACGCATTAATACCACAGAGTTTAGAGTGGTTAGATATGCATAAAAATAATGTTGCGGATTTGGGCAATTATTTCGAAAAACGGGAAAATTTGCAAATAAAAATGTTAGATGCCAGTTTCAACAGACTGACTGAAATTAACGAAAATTCAATACCCGATTCTGTAGAGAGTTTATTACTTAACGATAATCTGATCAGAAAGGTGAAGCCAGGGACTTTCCAAAGAAAAAGTAATTTGAGTAGGGTTGTACTTTTTGCTAATAAAATTCAAACACTAGACCTTGCCGCTTTGCGCCTGGAGGCGGTTCCTGAAGAGAAAGACTTGCCGCAGTTCTATCTGGGCAACAACCCAATTCACTGTGACTGTACAATGGAGTGGCTTCAGAGAATAAACCAATTGAGCCGACTACGGCAGCATCCACGGGTTATGGATCTCGACTCTGTCACTTGCCATTTGACTCATTCCCGTGGAAGCCCGACTAGGCCTCTGATGGACCTCAAACCCTCCCAATTCCTCTGCCCCTACGAGACTCATTGTTTCGCATTATGCCACTGTTGCGATTTCGATGCCTGTGATTGCGAAATGACCTGCCCAGCTAATTGTACCTGTTATCATGACCACACGTGGACAGCTAATGTAGTAGACTGTTCTAATGCGGGCTACACCTCTGTACCGACCAAAATACCTATGGATGCAACAGAAATATATTTAGATGGTAACGACTTGGGAGAACTTGGCAGTCATGTATTTATCGGCAAGAAAAAGCTTGAAGTTTTATATTTAAATAATAGTAATATAGATTCACTCCATAATCGTTCTTTTAACGGAGTTACATCCCTTAGAGTTCTTCATATGGAAAACAATCATATTCACGAACTTCGTGGATTCGAATTCGACCAATTAGAAAACTTGAACGAATTATATTTGGACCATAATGAAATAAAACATTTAGGTAACAATACTTTCAAATCTATGAAAACATTAGAAGTTCTCAAATTAGAAGCAAATAATATTGTGAATTTCAAACCGTGGGAACAGTTATCTTCTGAGACATTGGCAACGGTATCTCTCGAAGGTAATACATGGACTTGTAACTGTGATAATATCGGCCCTATGGAGGCATGGTTGAAAGAGAACTCGAACACTTTAAATACGGATAAGCTGCTCTGTGCCGATGGTAAGACAACTCTTCTTGACACGATACGGCGATGCAGTGAGAATCGTGATTCCGCTGCAGCGACTTCGGCCGTTCACCGCAATACTTTCTACAATCCTGCTATTCTCGAAGGAGACTATGTGCCGTTTGTAGCCGGCAGCCTTGTTGTATTTATCATCATACTTCTTGTTACGACCTTAGGATTTATTTTCAGAGAAGAAGTCAGTTTATGGGTCCATTCTCGTTACGGGATCAGAGTTCTCAGCGGAGGGGGGCACAGTCAGGACGACCGTCTCTACGATGCATACATGGTATATAGTGTTAAAGATGAAGAATTTGTAAGTCAAGTGATAGCAACTAGTTTAGAAAGGTCTGGGTACTCATTGTGTCTTCATTATAGAGATCTCCATGTTATGAGCCCAACTTATCTAACAGACAGCATTTTAGGGGCCTCAGACGCAGCCAGGAGGATCCTTATTGTGTTATCTCTGAGTTTTCTACAGAATGAATGGGAACGACCTCCGTTTAGAGCAGCACTCCAGGCTTGTCTCGAAAGGACGAGGGCCAGGAGGAGCAAAGTCATACTCCTTATGACTACTGATATCGGGCCAGATCCCGAGCTACAGCTTCTCGTCAAAGCTTGCAAAGTGATCTCTTGGGGTGAGAAAAGGTTCTGGGAGAAACTGAGGTACGTAATGCCAGACGTGCAGAGAAAAACTGCTGAAGGGCTGAAGAAGGTCGTGGTCGAGGGTAAGACGGGTGCTAGGTACACCGCGGCTCCGACGTCGCAGGAGACCTGGTACCGTATGTCGCCGGCCTCGATAACGCAGTCCTCGGCACCGACAGGCTCGACGTGCGTTTCCGAGGAGTCCTCCCAGCGGACGACGGACGAAGAAGAAGAGCCACACAGCTATGTCTCGATAGACTATCAGCAGCAGAGGCCAAAGGTACATCACCACGTCTACAGCTGTATACCAGACCCCCAGGCCGGGGCAGGCCAGGGAAGGACCTATTTCGTATAATTGGTATGTACTACTTTTATCATTTATTATTATTTTTATATTTCTTTTTATTATAAATTCAAAGATTTATACTATGTAAGCACCCTCACTCAGAGTACATAGTGGTGATGTATTATATTTTAAATTGTCTTTTTCTTTTGGTCCAAAACGTTTTTGCTCGAGTGAGGGAGTTACAGCGGTCTCCAGGTAGCGAGATTTGTGCTTCTTGTCGTCCTAACTCTCCTTTTCAGATGTCGAACCGTGAGAAACACGGCTCCCTCTAAGAAAGGTACTCCTCAACAATTAGAGATGTCATTTAAACTTTATCTTAGTTTGATCTTTGGGTTGAGTTTTTTCCTACTTATATTTTTTCTTACCTTTTTTTAGTTTGTAAACATTAATTTTTTAAATAAAACATTACCTCTTAACTATTTCGAAAATCAGTTTCATTTTATTTACTATTGAAATCGTAAATGTATAGAAATCGTGTAGATTATTTTTTACTTTTAGAATTCCTGAAGTGATTCATTTGCTGACAGTTTCTAGAAAACGGTCCAAGTATTAGTATAGTAAAAGTGAAAGTGAAACTGTTGTGTATTTTGAAAACAAATGTTTACCGAGATAAACGTCGATGTTGACAATGTCCCTACCAATAAATTTTTACTGTTTTCGGTAGGGGAGAAGATGAACACCAACAAAAGGGACAGTTTTGAGGGTAACAGCTCCACTATTTTCACTTTTATTGGTGTCCTGACAGTTGCACCTTGACCGGGGTGTGTTTTTGGTAGTTCCCTTTCACTAGAAGTAATTCTCAGGTCACTCCAGAAGCCTTCCAGTTATTGCAGGTTACCACCCGTCCCCTCCAGCTGCTAACTGGAACTAATACGGGAAAAATACTTACTCATCTACATTACTGTGATCGTTGCATTCAAATACCAGTTCCCACCCGGAAAAGGGTTGGTGAAGTAGAGGGAAATATAAAATGTTTACGCTTATAAAAAGAAGTCCCACGGAACATTCGGTTTTAATTGAATATGTAGAAGTGTTTATTAAGTATGGCAGTGGGAACAGTCTTTCTCGGCTGGAATGCGCTCGTAAAACTAACTCGGTGGAGTTCTTTTCTCAAAAAGAAGTAAAAGAACTCCTAATATTTCTGGATCTGTGATAAGGCATGGAATTTTTTAGAATATCTACCTTCTAAATTTGTTAAAACTTCATATAATAGCACTGTCAACTACGGCATGTTAACATCTTTAAATTAATTTTTGCACCATATTTTTATAGATTATTTTATTGTTTGTTTTTATTTTGTATAAATTGTTTTTTCTTTAACTGAATCAGTTTTTATTCAATATTGAGTTTTTATATTTCTGTACGTAATAACCAATTATTAGTTAAGTAGTAATATTTTATAAAGTAAGTTATTAAATATAAATATTTAGAGATTAGATAATAATACTTAAAGCAATGTTAGAAAACTAATTTAAAATAAATTGTGAATCATTGAAATTGAGAATCATAATGGTGAAACTATAGGCATATCTATTTTTAAGTCAAGTCATCAAACTACACTAGAATCTCTGCTCTTTTATGTTGAGAATTGGCAAACATTTATTATTATAATTTTCAACTTTTGTGCGAAAACACACCACGAGAGAGGAAACAAAATTAACGCTTGTTCATCGAACGTAGAGTAATGTCTAGTAAACAAGTTAAAAATTGTATTTATAATTTTTTGAAAGTTTGAAACGCTGTTTTCTTCTTGTGGGTGTATTTTGGAGATACGCCACTATGATTCTCAACGTGAAGAATATGTTGAATGTAGTATTTATTTCATTAGTTAATTATTATGGTTATGGTTATGATGAAATAGGATATTAATAATATTATTGTTATTTAATTTTGAAAACGTTTTAAAATCTCAGAATTGCTGAAGCCAACAAAAAATTGACATTGGCAGCTCAAGAGTTATTTATTTACATTCACACACCACACCGTTCAATATTAGAAATATAAAATAAAAAAAAGAGAGCGAGAGACGAGAAAAGTAGTAAAATAAGGTTATCTTGAAACAAAATTCGGTCTTGGAATTAAAAAAAAACTTGTCTTGTGAAATTTCAAGAGAGTGATGAATAATGTTTTCTATCATGATTTAGAACTGTATCTATTCAAATCCTTAATTCCTACTTGTGACAGAGATGGTTCTTCTGCCTCCGAGGCCTTCGTTCAACCAATTCCTCTCTGATCTTTTCTTGTATATAAGGAAATCATTTTTTAAAAATATTTCTTGTATTTATTTTTTTCTTACTACTTACAACAAAAAGGTATATTTTTATTATTATTATTCTCTAAGCTTATCTAAGAGGTTTATCTAGGGAATGGTGTAATCAAATTCAAATGCATCCCGACACTGAGATGAAAAGGGTGTAAGGACAGAGATCTGAATTACTCAGGGAATGTGTCCAAGATAGCGGTTGTCGGGGGCTCTTATCTGTACGTGTAGGACGGTCACTCGTCACTCTCGCCCTTACCTGTGCCAGGGGATGCCAAACCCTGTCCGTCCTAAGGTCTTGCCTCTGGTCGACAAAAAATAAATTGGTTTCAGTCGACTGGCGCTTTGATCTATCGCTAGCTCCTCATTCGCCGGTGTGATTATTTACTAGCCCAGGGTCGCCATGGGCCCGAGGGGTTGATCTGATTTATTTATTGTTTACCGTCCTGATTTATATTGTCATGCCCGGCCGGCGAGGGGCTGTGCATATGAGTGATGGAGTCGCAGGGAAATCGCGACGCCTCAGGGGACCCTCTGTGCTAAACTTTGGTCGTAAGTTCCAATAATGCTATCGCTATAGGCTTCTTCAAATACCAGAATCCATTCCAATGAATTTAAAATTGACCATTTAAGTTAGTCATAATAGAGTCATTATCACTATGTTTTTAATCCTATACTTGGCTCAGAGAAACGGGTGATAGCATTACTTTCGGGTGATCGGATGTTTACATCTCCTTAATGTATTATGAATCCAGAAATGATCAGCGATCGATAGTTTGAATCCATATCAATACACTGTTATGATATAAAAACAATGTTTGAATGTTTAAAAAAAAATTATGTTAATGTAAATAAGGATACAAGGAAATATTCTAAGATTAAGAAACAAGGTTAAATTTTCTTTTGGAAAATATAGCTCATGTTATTTGTTATTTAATTTCATTAGTGATAACTTCTATTAAAAAAAAAAAAAATTAAAGAAGACAGAATAATTTTTTCCCCACATACTCTTGATTTCAATAAGAAAAATATAAATCAATAAAATATGTATTTCATTCACTGTTGGCGTAAAAGAGGGTTAAATGTTTTTTTATGTATAGTGGTACCTACTCAAATGATATTTGACAAGTTTCACTAACTAATTACCCCTCATTTCCAAGAGTAGATTTGTATATTAACTCATCATTCCAAAGCCTAAGTGGAATGATCTGAAAGTTTTTATATTTTGGTTTTTGTTGTATTGTAACATGGTTTTATATTTTCTTCGAAAAACGAAAAGGGCTTGACTCATTATATGACATCACTAATTAGAAATTAATTTGCAGATACGCCACTATCGCTTTGTACCAATTTGACTTTGTGTTAAATGTTTCCTTTATTTCTATCGTAATAAAATATTTTTTGTGGACTAACTTTTGTAGCTTAGTATTGCATACTAAGGTAAAAGTCAACAAGTTCTTTTTTTTTTTCTTTTTTTTAATACATGTATTGTTAATAAATATCATGAAAAATTGTCCCCCTTTATTGTTATACTTTAGATTTTTTATGGATACTCAAAATATATCTATTTATTTATGTTCTTATTATGAAACTTTACTATTTAATATCCCGATGTATATATTTTTTTTTTTTACTCGTTTCTAAGGTCATTGATATTTATTTTTTAAATGACAAAAAGGATTTTCATCTGACTAATTTGGAACTCCCAGCTTGAATTTCAAATTCATGAGTAATTAATTTTACATATAAACATAATATGGTTGTATTTTGTGTAACACTGGAGCTTAATATTACATTTCAAACACACGAATCACGTCACAAAGCCTTTGATGCCTCTCGAGAGCGTTATATAAAAGATATTTTTTTCTTCAATTACTGCTACAAATCGTGCCCTGACAACCCTTAATAAAATAAAAAAAAGATTTAACTTGTTAATAAAAGAGCCCTTCATAAAAAGCGGAGACGGTTTTTATAAAGTGCTTAGCACCGGCTATTTCCTAATAGGAGGGGTCGCGGCCCCCTCCCTAAGAAAATCCAATTTTGTTGCAGCTGGTATTTAAAATAAACTCAGTAGCCCGCGTTGCTTGCAATATGTGCCACATGATCCCTTTCCTGATGGCATATCAGCCGGTCCTCCCACCAGCCTAGGCCATGTATCCATTTTATCAAACTTCCTATATTGTTCACCTTCGAGGAATATTGTAGAAATTATAGCTTATTACTAGAGGTTCTCTGATGAGGTTTTCGCTATTAATATTCAGATAATTTTTAAGAAGATGCATTATAAAATTTATTTTTTCAATGTAGCAATTTCTGAAAAAAAAAATTAAACAATTTTAGCTATAATTATAAATGGTTTTGAAAAAAACAAAACAATATGAAGTCTGAAACGTTATCTAATTCATTTATGAATATTTCAATAACGAAGTTTTAATAATATTTTTTCCTCAGAAATAGCAACATTGGAAAACTTTTGACCCCTAGCAAGATAGTGTATTCTATTACTTTTGAATGAATTTTAAACATAATTAAGATATTTTATTATATTGCATCCACTTTCTGATTAAAATTATTTTTACGTTATGCTTATTGTAAAACAGGCGAGGCGTGACGACCGTGCACGTTGTGGCGCAGGTCCCAGTGCGCTCGGTTCGGAACGTTGTGGGTTCGATTCCCACCTGGGGCAGTTATCATTCATTTTTTGGCGATCCCGAAGAATGAATCTTGACACTCCCACCTTTAGTTTGGCGGCAACTCAGGGAGCCGTCAGGGGTTGGCAAAAAGGACCCACAAGGCCCACTTGCCGGACTTTTTCTCCCCACCAAATACCAGTACAAGTACCAGTAATGTAAAACTAAAGTATTCATATATCAAAATACTTATATCCATGATATATGAAAGGATGAGAAGTTGAGAGGTAGGAGTAATAGTTTTGTGGGAAAGGGATTTTTTATCTGTGCCTGAACAATATCCATTGTTCTATATTGACGAAATTGGGAAATTAGCAATAATTAACTAAATAACTATTTATAATTTCACAATTTTTTCAATGCTAAAGAGTAAGTTTGGTTTGGACACTGGTAGATGGCAAAAAAAGCTCTTATATGTATCATATATTATGGCACTAAAGTATGATAATAAAATTACTTTTTGAATTATGATGCTTGTGTTATATAGTAGAAGTCTAATTAAAATTTTCTATTTCGATAATTTTTTTTTCATCATCAAAAATGGTCCGAGAAAACTTGTTTAAGTTTATTTTAAATCCAGAGTGGGTGGCAGAAGTAAATATAATATTGACACAACTTACTTTTACTTTTACCGTTCCTCCTTTAAAGAACTATCTATAATCTATTTTTTTTTTTCATAACAATGATACTTGACTTTTATCATTTGGAAAGAAATTTAATTAGACTACATCTCGTATAATGGCATTCATATAAGACAGGTTTCATTAATCTTATTAAGATTATATTATTATATCTAACTATTATCATTTTGGTATTTCTTTTGTATAAAGTTACAATAATGATTGATTTACTTCTATAATTTTGAACAAAAGATTCCTTAAAGTATTCTTTATGAATTCCAAAATCACGCCCACTCATAAAAATAATTATTAATCCCCACATGTTTGTTAGAAAGTCCAACGGCTTGATATATCCATTAAATCATAGCTCCATTGAAATGGAATGCTGCCTCAACTCATTTCTTAGTCTTCGAAACAAATATCCAGATTTCTTCGGCAACCCTGAGGTTAAACATATGTAAATTCGAGGTAAGGCTCGTGGTAAATGAATCATCTCTTTCTACACGCGTCCTTCACCGAAGCAATATCCTTACGAACGCAACCACGCATGATTACTTCAGATGGTCAAGGTATTCGATCAGAAAGGGTCACAGTTCGCGATCTCATTCTTCTCTACTGTTAAAAGGGTGAGTTTTTTTAAAAAGACTTTGTCTTTCTCCAAACTGTCATGGCCCAAAAAAAAAATCTCCGAAATGTTAATTTTAATCAATTAATCCTAGTTTTATTTAAATGGGAGAACTGGTAAAATTCCATTTTTATTTTGAATGAAACTATGAGAAAGCTGGAATAAAGGATTATTATTCCTATGTTAAAAAGTTATTATTTCATATGCCATTCAGACTACTTACAATGATGTGGGAATAATATATTAAAGTATTTTTTTTTTTTTTTATGGAACATAATTAACAGAAATTTGAAAATTTGAGAATATTTCATGTTGATTCTTCATTGCACATTAAACCTATAATATTAATTAAAAAAGGTTTTATTGTATAACCGTCAATAAAACCTTTCAACCATCATCTACTAATTATAACAGTTATACATACTCTATATGAATATAAAAATACAAACATTCATAACTGTCGCCTTTTGTATATTTACTGCATGAAATTAATGGCCTATATAATGAACACCTGCTGATTACAGTTATTGCAACATGGTGGAAAAAAAATCTTCTGTTCTTACAATTTAGTTTATATTATAGAATTAAATTAAATGCAGGTAATTTAAGTATTATTTTATTATAGGCCACGATGTATTATTAAAATACTCTCTGAAACTTTGAGCCCACTTTCTAAAGAATAATTATACACATTTATAGCTTCTTTTTTTCTGAATAATCGCCATTTTATATAGTTTTAAAATAAAGGAAGAGGATGTAAGGCTGAGTGATTGAAATAAGACGACAGATGGAACTGGGCACTTATTATGGTAGCTGTGGCTTTGGAATGCGGGCCAAAAGGAAGCGAAGATAGTTATTTTATCAGTAACCACTATTGTCTGTCCAGAGGCATCACTTACCCCGTTCAGGCTATACTGTTTTAATCAGTATTTTTTCTTGTTGTATGTATTCCTTAGTTTTATTTCTTCTGCTTTCCCTTTTCAATGCCGCTTCAGTTTTTCTTCCATTTTACTGCCTACGGGACGATAAATCCGGCATTCGTGGCGGCAAGAGTAAAGGGAAGCATTGTATTCATTAAAACTTTTCCATTTGAACTAGTACCGTTATAAACTGACGACGAAGAATAAAAAAAAAATTAAATTATATTAAATATAAAAAATAATAATAATACGTTGATGGTATTTTTTTTTCAATGTGAACGTTTGAGTAATAATATTTTTTAATGCTCTATTTTATTATAGTATTTCTTCGAAGAGAAGATCAATAAAGAATTGTTTGAAAAATAACCTGTATGTTGAAGAGGAATAGTGTAGCCTACAGTAGTGTATATTACTTATTTCTTGTATAAACAAAAAAAATCAATCAAAATTATTACTATTTCCTGTGAAGTTTTTCTAGGATAGTTTAATAATATTCCGCTAGGTTTCGGTGACTAAAATACTTTTCAGTTTTAATTTTTGAAATATTAGTTATAATTGACTAGTCCTTTAATTTTATTCAGAGTATTGTTGTCAAGAAATTGTGCTAATTTTTAATTTAGTTTCTTTAAAAATTCACATAATTATTTGTGGTGTATCAAAATCGAGCCAAGTAAATTTACCAGCTTTTAATATATATATTTATTATTTTTTTCTTTAATAGTTTTTAATTTATATAATCATAAAGTGAAAGGATTTCTTCCAAATTTTGTTCAATTGTTTACCTTATGACAATCGAGTACTCTAGCTTTGAAAGAAAAAAAAAACTTAAATTAAAATTAGGTAATGGACCTGCCAGAATTGGTAATGTAATGAGCACTCTCCAATGCAATATGATTGTTACTAAAATTTCTTAAATATTTTCCAATGATGTCATTCGTTTTGTACACAAGATCTAGAATTAGTAAATGTTTTTACAAGGCCATTCGTTTTTAGAATATTTTCTTTTTAGTGTAGTGAATTTTGATTTTTATATAAAATAATGAAGTTCCATATTAATAATCATTTTAATAATTATGCTATAACAGGAGTTCTTCCTGGATTCATTGGAAAGAAAATGAATATCTTTGAAGTTATTATTATAAATATCTCCGAAAAAATCTCTTATGCTTTTCTAACTTTTCTTTTTTATTTAAGTTTTTATTTGAACTGAAATATTTCAAACAAAAAACAATTTGAGAGTTGATTAAGAAGGAGTTTGTAAAAGGAGAATGTTTATTTATCATAGAGGCCGTGGAGCGGTAGACTGATCTGAAGAGTCGTGACTCGGCCATTAGAGAGAGCTATCTGTTCGGCCCCGCACATGTTCAAACACTCTATTGACGTTTATGCTTCCTTTGACTTATTTCCCTAATTTCTAACCCATTCCCTAGCTCCTCGGGGTTACTTCGGGACAGACCAGATGTTACCCTCTTGTCTACGAGAGAATGGAGAAGCCTAAATTGTTCGTGCCAAAAAAGACAGTTTTAGGTTGTTTACTGTGAGTGTGATATATTGACTCTTGGCCAGATTTAATAACATTAAATAATTGAGATGTAAATAATCATTCATAATAAATTTAGAAATAAGAAATAATATTAGATTAATTTTTATTAATATATTCTTGTTTGAGAGTGGTTTAGTTTATTTAAAAACAAATTTGATCCTTTTTATCTCAACTTTATTCATTACAAACCTTCCAACGTTTCGACCCTCAGGTCATTTTCAAGGATACCTACAAAAAGTTTTTATTTTTATATAACAATTTCATTATTTCCTTCACTTATATACTGACTTCTCTGGCCCTACCTTCATTTTGATGTCATTTTCTTTTTTAAAATCTTAAAATGCAGGCTAATTGCATTTGTCCCATATAACTTTTTCTATATAATTCCTTCTTAAATTTAAAGGAATTTCTTAACTGTTTTAAGGTTGCAAATGTAAATGAAAGAAAGAAGAGAAGTGGATTGTAAAGGTTTTAAATTTAAGAAGTAATTATATAGAAAAAGTTATATGGGATAAATGCAATTAGCCTGCATTTTAAGATTTTAAAAAAGAAAATGACATCAAAATGGAGGTAGGGCCAGAGAAGTCAGTATGTAAGTGAAGGAAATAATGAAATTGTTATATAAAAATAAAAACTTTTTGTAGGTATCCTTGAAAATGACCTGAGGGTCGAAACGTTGGAAGGTTTGTAATGAATAAAGTTGAGAAAAAAAGGATCAAATTTATTTTTAAATAAATAAATAATATATTAAATCGTAGGTCAATAAACAAATACGTTTAAACTTATAGATAAAACATTATAAACATCGCCATATGCAATATTTATTCACAGTAGAGCAACTTCGAAGCTTTACACTTCCATCCCCTAATATACAGAAAATATTGTCTCAGACTCAAGTAAAAATATATATGTTATTTGATCAGTGATATTTTCATTGCTAAAAATAAAAATATAGGCGATTGACTTAATGAAAAAGTGATTAGGTATAAGTAGTTTGTTTAAATTTGAGGTAACATTAAGAGTGAGCCATTATGGTTGTGATTTGTAAAAAGTCCAGTTTTTATACTGCAAATACTTATTTATTCAATGTGTATTATTTTTGATAATTTTTGAACTATTAACGACTCTTAAACTGCGCATATGACAAAATAAAATTATAATAATAATGAAAGTTAAAAATAAAATAAAAATATAGGTGTTACTAAATCAAATTTTGATATAAAAAGTTGGGCTGAGAGATATGGGAGAGAGAAAAATGAGGAATTTCCTAATGTAACTGGTCAGTCAGTTTCTCACGGTACGGAGGCATGGAGGTTAAGATGGGCGGGGCATATGGCTCGAAGCTGTCTATCAGAGGGTCTATAAAAACTCTCCATTAACTTAAGTTGTTGTAATAATGTAGACATGAATTTTTAATTTTATTTGTACATATTTTTACTAATAAGCTTTCGCAAAATGTATCATATTATAATAACACTGTATGAAATAATTAGATAGTGTCTTGTTTGAAACTTTTAAGTCCGTTGTGTTGAATTTTAGTATTTACGGATTTGATTTTAAAATTCTTTTTAGAACACATTGTCAGAGAAAATTGATTATTATGTAAACAATTTGTTATGTAAGACATCTTAAATTTTATGGAAAAAAAAAAAAAAAAAATCGTTGAGGTAACTCTACTTGAACGGCAACTGTCTTTCACTGAGGGAACAAGGGCGATGAAGGTTCAACACTGACCTCAAATAGACAGGTCGAGTGGCGCCACGTACAGCCGCTTCAGTCTAGCATATCTTCCCACTTTTTTTTTTTTTTTTATTTCTGTGTAACGTGACGGAAAGGTCCTCATATCTTGGACCAAGTAGGATCATACTTCTTTCGGCTCTTCAAGGCGATAGAGAGTGAGGGTCTTCTGCAGGAAGGTCAATATGTTAGGTGACTTAAGATATTTGTTGGTTAGAATGTATCGAAATTTATGTAAATTCTAATCTTATTTAATCTAAAACTATATAGACGAAGGATTTTCGATCTTTTGCTTTCAGCCTTGGTCTTTTTGGCTACAACTTATTGTTTCTACAATAGTCTAATAAATTTAATATTTTCTCAAATAGTGCAAATTTATTAAGAAATAAGATGATGACAACTTTGAAAAGATAAACCGAACATATGCGATCTTTACTCGGAAATAGGAAAAAAATGATGGTTTTAAAGAAACTATTTTTATCTGAAAATCTTATTTTAAAAAAAAAACTATATTAATGACTGATTTGTTACGAAGCCACGCGTTACTAAAATATGACCTCATCTGTAGAAATTATAATAACCATAGTTACTTAAAATTATTCGGAAATATGTTAGCCTTTTCTCTATATTATTTTCTCGATTTACTCCCCTACCTCTCTCTCTCTCACACAACAAAATTATTATTATTTTATTATGATACGTGAAATAAATAAGTAAGTTTTGTATTATGAATTGAGCCAACCTTATTAAAACAGCGTGGCGGCCTGTTTTTAGTTTGATCTGTTAAAATGAAAAGAAAAAAACTATATAAAAAAAGTTGGGCCACATTTTCCACATACCTCCAGCGGTCGGAGAACGGAGGGCTTCATTATAGGAGCATGAACAGCGCCTGTTGCCAATTAAAGGCCAGGCCCTTAGACAATTCGGCGATCTCTTGCATAAATAAGGGTCAGATACCCTCTTTATGGGCTTCCCTGGAGGCCCCCCTTGTCCCTAGTTTCCCCTAGGCTTCATCTCCTTGCCTCCATTAATATTTCATCTCGTGATTCGAGGTAACCCCGTTGGGGAGGCAAATGAAGGCTGGTGAAGAATTTTCATCAGATTCATTATTAAATGGCGTATAGCCCTGTATTTTAATTATTCGTCCTTTTTTATTTAGTTGTCACTACCATTATAACTTGTCACTAAAGCATTTACAATTTTTTTTTTAATAATATCTTACATATTCGTACTATGTAGTCAGGTTTTAGATTTAAGTCATATTCTTAACTTTGGGTACCTTAATAGTTTCATATTTACAACATTTGAAAATTTTACAACATCTTCAATGATTATATTCATAAAAAATATATTTAATTGAGTAATCACTTCATTTAATTCAGTTGTAAAGAAATCAGAAGTTCATTTATTAGTTGATGGTATTGAAATTGGTATTTAGGTTTAAACTAATATTTACCAGAGAAACTGGTCACTATTTTGTGACCTGAAGTTATCTAACGAGGTTACATAGGCCTTTAAAATAGTATATATATTTGTTTCATTAAAGGGTTATTGTGAGACATATAAAATTTCAAGTTCGGTTTTACTTTCTTGTACCTAGTTCCTCGAGTAAAAACTTTCTTAAAGCTCTCCGGTCAGTACACCTCCTCGTTAAACAAACATAAAATGAATGGTTAATTGGGAGTCTAATTAAATCTATCCTAAAGGAGCCATGGAGTAGTACTTGAAGCGTCCGTCTTTGTGGGACTCGGATGGACTTGACCATTATAGTGCGCATCCCAACGAGCCATAGACTTAATTATGGATCATCATTTCCTCCAATAATATTCCTACCCCTAATCAGTCCGCCTGTTCCCTTCTTAGCCCAATTATCTTGTGTCTTGAGGGCCGCTGGCCCATCCGTGAAGGGTAGGGTCATCGTATAAACCCGTCCGTGTTATAATTGATTCGGATCGTCCGGGGTTCGTGAACTCTCATCAAGAGACCTCCGTGATTAATGTTTATGATACTAGAAGAGATTTAATGAACACCGACAATAATGTTGCGTGATTGATCCAGTCGGCTTTCGCAATTAGCTAGTCAAACACGCTTGACTATAGTTTTCAATAACCTCTTATGCCATCATGGAGTTTCCGTCTTACATGTTTACGCTGTTTATCAATTCATTTACGTTATGCTTTTCTCTAATCACGGTTGCCATTTAAATTTTACCTTTCACACTATTTTTTATGTAACTTATGGCCAGTAATTGCTGAATGTTAGTGCTGTTTCAGAATCTTTATTTCGTTTTATTATACTATCCCATAATTCATATTTATTTAGAGATAGTTCTGACATGATATTCTTCTTCTTCTCAATTTTCCCTTCCACTTAATTACCGAAATATTTCAGCTTGTTCCTTTTTTTTATTACATTTGAACCGGGAAGGTATTCCCAAGAGAAGGGGAGATATGATGATTATGTAGGAAAAAAGTGTCTTCCCAAGCGAGGGCCTGGCTCCTTTTATGAGCTAATCTTATTAAGGACCCTTAAAAATATCCACTATCTGAATACAAATGTCTCTCATCGCAGGATTATTAACCGAAAGCTGTTCTTTATTCTACCTGTAAATATTATTCATTCCTCCTTAAAATTTAACTTTCCTGAGAGCAACTAAAATGGATGAGAGGTCCGATAGCGCCCTTACTAGAATTATAATAATATTGCTTGGATATGTTTTGCTTACACCATATGCATCATTTTAGTAGTCGTGTCTGGGTCCCGGATTTTGATATTTTATTCTTAAGCCTCAAGTAGGCTTAGAACTAAGTTCTACTGAGTCGCTTAACTTTTCTAAACTGTATAACCAAGCGAAAGGCCATACAATATTTTTACGTGACCAAAATTGCATTCGCTGGGCGTTATCCCAGCTACAGCCTACACTGGAAGTGGGATCCCCTCTTATGAAAGACATAAACTTTTCCACCATCACCCTCCAGTTCCAGCCCCTTCAATGCTACCAACGCTCCTTCAATATTTCACGTTTCTGGTAAATGCTTTTTATATACACTCTCCTATGAGGACTCGAGTGGAATAAAAACACACAAAACCAAATTACTCACACAGCAAGGGCAATTCAGTCTTCAAAAAACATATTTTATTTCTGAGCTGATATAAATAGTTTACGTGAAAACATTCCTGACTTCTAAAATATTTGGTATTGGATTTTAACTTTGTCTCAAGCATCTATTAAGAAAGATAAATAGAATTATTATTTTCCCCTAAAACACTTATATTCTCTATATCCGGATGAAAATGAGTTTATATGCATATATCATTTTATCTATCTCGTTTATTCTCGCTTCCTTCCATGGCAATGACGAAAAGGATTTAGCTGCAGGACACAAGACGTCACGTATACCACAAAGCCTCCTAGAAGCCTACAGATTTATTGCTTCCAGCTTTTTCTCATAATTTTTTTTCCACCTGCTTCCCATCTGGAGCGGTTTCTAGTTACTCTTTAACAAACAGCCCCCGCTTTATCATTGCTTCTTCACCATTAGGGAACGTGTTTCAACTTCTTCACAAAGGTTTATTTACTAATTTCTCAAAGCTGTTTTTAACCCCTCGGCCGGTTTGTGACTAAGAGAAATTACTCTCCTGGCGCGTCCCTCTCTGGTTCTCTAAAGGAATTCCTCTCGTCTCTTGGCACACTGGGAAATCTTCGACGAGCTTTTCGAAACACTGTCAAAGGTGAACTTTCTTTCCGATTCCTTCATTCCGTCTGGTGTCACGTTCGTTGCCGATGTTCGTGCATGACGGTCACATGCTAGTGAAAAGCTGTGTCTGTGGAGAAATCTGATGGTGACAAACGTAGTATTATCGTATGAGTTAAGATTCCCCGCTGTCGCAAAACCTTGGATTTCCTACTTTCAAGAGTTAATAAATAACAATGACTCTTTCAGAGATATGAATTGTCGAAAAGTTGTCTTCGTTTGGAAGGGAGTCATTTGTTTTGCCAATTATCCACCGAAGACAGCTGTTGGACATCTGTTTATCCGGGGGTCGTTCCTCTGTTATCACAGGTGCGAATTCCGGCGGTCGAACACTTTTGGTTGCCTTTACCACACAGTGTCTCCTTTACTGTCGTGTTTTACCACTATTAACATCAGTATCACGTTTTGTGTCAATTTTTATTACATAAATAATAAAATATAAAAAAAAAGTATAGATATGGTTTAATAATTTTTTATGGTTTTCTGTCAAAACGTATGTAGGATGATGCATTAATTTTTATTTTTTTTAAAAAATTGTTATCATAGCTAAAGTGACAGTAATTTCGTTTTAATTTACTTCATTTTTTAATTAATCTTAATTTAATTCCTTTGTCCGTATAGCAATATTTCAGTATTGATTTACTACTTAAATAAATAACTAATCGTTCAATAAAAAATAGTTAATTAATAATAAATTACATTGAAGTACTCAATCTTTGTATAAAATAAAAAAAAATCGTGTAATAGTAAAAAGTACATCCTTTAAAAACGGTGAGAGTTTTAAACCACTAAAGAAAGCTCCATTATTAAATAATGGAATTTTTTAAAGCATATCTTAAGTAGTATGACACTTCCTCGGTAAATTGGCCTAAGTTAAATAAGATTGTACTACATTTTTAATGAGTATAAATTCCCCTCCTCCCACCTTTTTATGCCGCACTTTTTGTTTTTCGACATTCTTCCCGGAGCGATTATTAAAGAAGTGGATTAAGGGAGGGGGTGAGGCTAAGTTAACTAACTTGATAATTAACAAGTGGTGCTTCGTCTTAATTGCGAGTATTACCGGCTTACATGAGGGACTTTATTAATTGGGATCAGATAGTGTTGTACTGTTGCAGTAACGAGCTTTTTTTCACTCCTACTACCCTGGCCGATATTGACAAAGCAATTGACTTCGATAACTGCATGCGTATGAAATTAACAGCAGATGTTACAGTCAGAAATATTTAACGAGCTGTAAGTGCTATCATATTAGCAAAATTTCTAGTTTTTACCTTAGGTGTGTCAATTTGGTCTTTAATATAAATATTTCAACTGTCGAGGTTACCAGACGCGTTACTTTTTTCGATATACTTTTTAGGTTAAGTTTTCGATATACTTTTTTTTTTTTTTTTTGCTGAAACTTAAACAACAATGAGTTGACTCATAAAAATATTTAATTTACAAATATTTTTATTTAAAATAAAAAGTTATTTTTGGTTCAATCTCAATGACATCATATTTTGTTATTATGGAAATGACTAAAACAGGAATATTCAAAGTACACCAATCAATTCAAACATCGACAACTCTAATTCTATGACCTATGACGAAAGACATCTCCAGGGCCTATGCGTCGCGACCCATGTTGCATACAAATCCGCTCCTTAATATTCCAACCAATGACTGCCTTTAGAATAGCGAATGCGGGATCTTCTCATCTTTAGGCACATATTATGCGAATTAACCTCTACTTTTTGCTCTGTAGGTGTAGGTTTGACCTTTATGAGACATTGGAGCCTGCATTGTCTCTTCTGACTGACAATGTCATGGGAGAGGAAAAAAAAATGAAAGCCCGTCCCTATAATCGAAACCGGAGTCACGCCGTTTTAAATGTTTATTACTCTTATGCTTGATTTTATAAAACCGGAATATTAACAGCTTTGAAGTTTTCTATTGTATGCGGTGATTTTATAACTTTAATTAATTTTTCTTCCCGGATCTCAGCTCGTATGCATTAGCCTCATTTTGCTTCCTTACTACCGAATGTATTTCCGGATATTTTCATTTGCATTTTACGTCTTAGATATCAAGGTACGAATTTGGTGCCGTTCGTCTGTGGTCAAATTTTGTTGAACCGTTAATCCGATATAATGAACTTATTTGTACAGGTTGTTACCCATTTGGCCCCAAACTGAATTTATGAGATTCTGACTGGTTAGCTACTTTCGTTTTCACTTATGGTACATATTTTCCTAGTCATACCTATTACAAAAATGATTCGTCCAAATTGGTTTGGAATAAGTGACTTACTTGTAATTACGGAAAATCCACGCCAGTAAAAAAAAGTCTTCAAATTTTCGTTAATTTGTGAGGAGATGCTATAGAATATCAGATTGAGACATGACGAACTGGTCTGTTCACGATGTGTCCGCCTTGACAGATGCCACAGCTCTTCAGTCATTATAATAAAAGAGACCGAGCGAGGTTTTAAATATGATGTCTTCACATTTTCCTGATCTTATCTTTGCTATTTTTTTCCTTTAATTTATACCTGTCAACACATTTCTTGAGAAATGAGGTCGTTAAAAACGTTGACATTAAATGTTAAACTGAGAAATGATTGACATTCAGGTTTTTAAATTTCTGTCCAGTTTTTATTATGAAGTGGACTGCTTCAAAATAAAGGGGGGCAATTATTAGTAAATCGTTTAGTTGACGGGTTTTTCAAAAGCTATAACACTGTACCGCCACGCATCGTTACAAATTTTGTTCTAAGGTGAACTCGAGAAAATGTGGCCGTCTTGGAGAAAAAATACAAAGCTTTTCCTCAGGGCAGTACACACCCACCCGCGGCACTGTGTTGTATCGAACAATGTAATCCCGTCCAATAGAGACAATCATAGGACGGCAGGACCAACTAACCCAACCAATTTGAACAGTTAATTAACTGAGTTTTATAGCCGAGGTAATTGGTGTTAAGAAAGAGTCGTGTTTCGGAACACGATCCTGCCCGGAGGACCAACTTTTTCCTCTGTCTTGGACTCGGCCCAAAACCTTTCTGTGCGGAAACGTTTTTTTTTTTTTTTATCTGTCCTCCAGTTTCTCCGATATAGGCGGTTTCGGATGGCTACAAATTATCAGGAAAAATAGAAGAATATCACCTTTAAAATAAACGTAATATTCATGCGTAAACAATTCATAATAGAACAAACAATTGATTTAATGAATAAAAAAAAATTATTCATTTGTTGCCGACTTCACTTAAATATTTACCTTTAAGAGTTATAGATTTAATTGTTTTTTTAAATTCAGTTCTTCAAATTCTTCTTAAATTCAAGCATCTTTCCACATTCTTTAAAAATATTTTTTGCCGACTTTCCCGTAGGTTATTAAATAATTATAATGGTTCGCACTATGTCATGTATAATTAAAGTCGTTATCACTATGGCAATTAAAATGTTTTGATAGAGAGTGAGAATTCATTTTGACGCTTGAGTTTCACCATTGAAAAGTTAATAAATAGCCCCTACCGTTGTCTGTAGGACGCTTAACAGCAACACGGCCACCTGTTGCTTTTCTGAATTATGGAATATTTACAATTGTATGCTTTTGTTATAATTTGAATAGGGGGATGAATTATTTAAATATTCTGTCTAGTCGAGTGTTGAATGGTTTATTATTTTAATGTCTCTTATTCAATTAATCATCAATTCATCAATAATTTAATGTCATCAAATATCTTGATCCTTTAACACTACATATAAAACAAAATATAATTCTTTAAAAATTGTTTCTGGAAGAAGTTTTTTTCGAATTTATTTAGCTGTACGGTTTCAATTCTAATTATACTTGGAACTAAAACGCAAAACATCAGTTTCCCAACTCATGGCTAGAGAAATTTTTTGCACACATCGGTATTTATCGATGCGGAACTCTTCCCTTTTTATTCGTTATTGTTCCTCCTCCTTGGGCTATAGTTAACCTGATGGGCATCATTATTTTCCGTTTAGTCTCATCCCTTGGACGAAACAAAAAACGGATCCCTGGAGTAGTCTAGGAGCAAAAAAGTCTGATCCGTTAGTCCCGCGATGGTCAGTGGCCCCTATGAGGCTGTGAATACCCAGCAGTGGAGGTACATCGTTTATACCGGTCTAAATATTTGGCTCCTTGGGATCGTTGAAGCCTAAAATCGAAAGGCGCGCAGCATAAGAATGTGACGCTTAAAATTCTTCACCAGAAATTTTTCTATCTCCTTTTGTATTAGTAAATATGTCGCTTTACTATTGGTTAGGAAACATTTTATGACACATCAATAAGTTCATTATAAAATTATTTCATTCCTTTTCGATCTTTCGGAAAATGAAAATTAGTTTAATTTAGTCTAAAAACTATTAGATTATTAAATCATGGATGGCATTAAGTTGTAAAACAACACAGTGAAATGTATGAAAATGTTTCCTATGATAATACTACTTCCTCTCTAGATAGTTCTAATGATCTACTCTGGGAAAAAATGTTTTGGTGGAAGAACCATATCAATTTCAAATTGTTCTGAACCGTGTAGAACATAATTTATCAAGGTAATTTTTCCCCCCTCCCCACTAATTTAAGAAAGCAATAATTTGAATTTCTTTATGGAATTATTCCTATCGTTGCTAATAGATATAAATATTATTATATAAATATAAATGTACATATATATGGAAGACATCAGCCTTATATTGAAGGCATTAAAAGGCAATGTATGGGTAATACTGCCTCCTTAACGGCATCTCTATATTAAGGCACACTTATTAATGCGATTATTTAGCATTTATGCAAATAGACAGACATAAATATGCTTACCATCTCCATTATGGTGTGCTTATTTCTACTCCATCCTGCTCCTCTTCCTGCCCTATCAAGAGGTTACTAAATTCAGAGGTTTAAGTTCATTCATAGCGCAATTAATATGTTTACTCTACTTGTGCAGTGTAATTCTTTCAATAAAAAATTGTCATGGTGCAAGTTCTCCCCTCAGGGTGGGACGTGTAACTTGATCTCTAGGGATAGTGTTTATTCATGCTCAATTCTCTCACGATCAATTAAAAAAAAAACTTTCCTGCACTTTGAATGTGATTTTTAGGTA
Source organism: Halyomorpha halys (assembly GCF_000696795.3). Classification (NCBI taxonomy): domain Eukaryota; kingdom Metazoa; phylum Arthropoda; class Insecta; order Hemiptera; family Pentatomidae; genus Halyomorpha; species Halyomorpha halys. The sequence goes on from NW_027115007.1 coordinate 2,056,485, forward strand.
GTTTGTGTTATAGGCAGTTTGGGTGTGATTTTTCTCTTTTCAATATTTGGAAAAACGAGTTTTCTCCACTTCGTTGTATTCCTCAGCTGCTGTCTGGTCTACTCATGTATTATTAATTTGTCCTGGCGTGCTCTCGGGAAAATATCCGGTTACATCCTGGCACGTACGTGTACTGAAGCGACAGAAATCTTCCCTCCAGGTTGCTTCACGCGTGCCAGCTGATATATTATTTTTTTTTTTTTAAATCTTAACTATAGTTTTTTGTAACTAGAAAATTAATGATGCATACAGGTTTGTGACCTTTAATTCCTAAAATGTTGTTATCCTAAGGAAATAAAATTATCATGGTACTACAAATAGGATTGGAAAATCTGTTTGATCCATTTTAATTCTCGAGGTATAGAAAAAATATTAGACTTTTAATGGAGTGCGTGGCTTAGTGTATTCTTACAATATGATATAAATATATCATTCAATAGTGATCTAAGAACTTATTAATGTTACTTAAAAAAACTGAGTAAATATCATTATCAGAGTCCTGCGGGAATGTGGTAGTTACAAATTTATACGAAAACAACCTCAAGTCAATTACCATCCACTATCTTCCCAGCCGTGTATTACCAAGAGTCATCATTCAAATCCAGGTCGCTACGAAAAGACCAATTTTCTCTTGAGCATTAAGCTGGCTGGGTTGGAATTTGGATTTAGGTTCATAAATTCTATAAAAAATATTTTTTATAATTAAAAAGAGTAATTAATTTTTTTATTCTGTTTTAATCCACATTCACATCAATTAACTTAGTCTCAAAAAAATCATAAATCCTACTTGAATGTGATCAGAAGACAACGTTGGAACGTGCTAGGCCTTGCTGGAAAAATGCAACGATGCGCTAACTATATGCATTTCTTATCTTATCACACAGGAAACGACATGGCTCTACGAGAAATATTCCCATCATAAATTTCCTTGTTGACATTTATGACTTTTAAAAATAATTGGTGTATAATAATAATATAAAGGTATTTTGTATAAATAATAACTTAGTTGGTCAACCAAACGTGTTCCCTCACATTATTTTTACATTATTAACTGTTATGCTACTTCTCTATTTAACTAGCTGCTCAAGGGCTGACAATTCACTTAATTGAATACTATTAAATGTTGTTACTGATAATAAGAATATTATTGAGAATGTCAGAGGCGCTCGGCATGTGCTCCAGGAGACCTCAGTGAATTACGGTTAATTCCTGGCTTAGCCGCGAGTAATTTTTTTTAATTGCCACTTCCCTGAGGCGGTCCCACGCTCCTATCTTCGTCTCAGCTTCTTTTTCAGCCTCTCCTTTTTTTTCCGTTAGGTTTTTGTTTAGATACACGTAGGCGTAAATATTATTATGCCCTAGGATCTGATTTTCCTTTGTTGCTTTTATATTTCAATTGCATGATGAATTGCGACGAGCTATAAAAGGCTTCAGTTGATAGGAATAAATTGTTGTTTGTTCCGTTTTTTGCTGTAGTTTGTTTTGGTTTTTTTTATTGAAATAAAAATATCATCTTGATTATTCCCACGAAGCTTCATAACATTTATAGCTTTAGAGCCTATAAAAAGAAATCAAGGTGCCGCTTTTATTGTGGGAACTATAACTATTTTATTTGTTTTAGGACTAGTTTTTTACTCAATATATGTTTTGCTTGATTAAAATAAACAAACAGAGACTGAATAATCTATTATGATAACAGAAATTTTTAGATTTTTAATTAAATTAGGAACATAATATCTGGTAAAAGTTTGGTCACTGTTTATTTGTGCTAGAAATGATTTCCATATTTGATGAATAAGAGATAATTTTCAAATATTAATTATTAAAAATGATGAACAATCTGGGGCGTTATCAACTATTATTTAATTTAATAATGTGAAACAAATGATAATTTTACCAATTACAAATACTGTTCAGAAATGATATAATAATGTCGGTATGTAGTAGCCAAAGTGGCTTATCTGCAAATTTTGCTACCATAATATCAATATTTTTTTGGACGATATTAATTTTAATTTGGCATAATTATTTTAATGCAATATAATTCTTTACAAATTACAAAATTATTATTTTGGTTTTTACCACTAGCAAGTTTTTTTTAAACTCCAAACATTACATATTATGACGGGGCTAGAATGACAGGGAAGTTAAATTATAAAAATAACTTATTCAATATATAATGTACAATATAGAATATTTTAGTAAATTTACCACAGATACACTCTTTCGCATGAAACCAAATGTTTATATCGTTATCATTCTAATTCCTTCATTTATCGCTATAGTTAATTTTAAATATTATTTAACAATTAATACAGTTGTTTAGAATTAATACTTTTTTTTTTAAAAAAGAGTAATATGGTGTTGATATGTTTTAGAAAAGATTCTTTTTATTCTACTTATTCTTTTTTTCCCTTTGTCTTTAAAAAACACTGTGTAAACAATCACTTATCCTGTTTGATGTTGGTATACATTGGTCGTTGGCGTGGCAACCCGGTGAGGCACGAGGCACTATCATCCTCTGATAGCGGACGATCGCGTGTGCCGTTATCAGTGGCGCGCTCTACTGGCCTGCCCGCCTAAGTTGACCTCCCAGCCTGACCACTTACCTATCAGCTGCCTACAGCTCCTTATTATTAATGACCTTCAATATTTTTGTTTGATTTATTACAGCTATACGTTAAACGCTTGCCTTTATTACAAACAAAATTATATTTTCATAATGGCGGCGCTTGTGTATTTTGTATTTTAATAACATCTTCTGTAGTGTCCTTGCTCAGTGACCTTTATAAACTTTTGTACTATAAATTTTTAATCTAATTGGTATTTGGCATTTTAATAGAATTTTGAGAATGGCTGACAATTTAAATATACAATAATATAGGTTATTATTCAGTGATAGAAATATATAAACTATACTTCCATATTTATATTTATATCATTCATTTTTTTTTCTTCAAGATTTGAATTATGAATAAGTTATAAATTTGCATTTATGAATTATTATTTCTTTTTGTTTACATTAATTACTAGAGTTAGTTAACTTATTTAAAGTCATTTAGAAATTATTCGGAAAATTTTGTTTTATTTCCGGAAAACAAAATACAAAAACAAATAACATTTTTCGGAAATGATTCTGTCATATTCAATTGTATGAATCCTTGTCAGCTTTGCATAGTATAAATAATCAATATATAATCAGTAATTTTATTAAATTAATTATTTATTCTAAAAACAAAGAGAGACAAACTGACTGAAACAATAACTTTGCTTTTGCTTATTGTCAAGTGACAAATAGAATAACAAAATCCACTAAAACTGACTTTTTTCGTGAAATACTATTTAATAGTGACTTGTGACTTTCAATAATTCTCACCTCAAAGTTTCATGTGTAGGTAACGGAATTATAATTTATTTTTGTAATTAAAAAACAAAATGATTTTTATAATTGGTACAGTACCAAGTCTATCAATACACACCCCGCTATGATTACACAATGTAATTTAGTTGTAAGAGCGATCGGAGACTCTGTTTGGATAGGTCGTTCCTTTATTTTTTAAACTCCTCTTTTTTCACCAGGCCCGGTTAATGTTTAGATTCGATAATGATCAGGCTATTAGTGAAGATTGGCTATTATGAAAACTGGAACCCGGGAGCGGGGGAGGTCCGACGTTCCAGCATTTCAGCCGTCTCCAGCGTGCCCTTAATGAACTAAAAATTTCAAAGAGGTTTGTCTTATGTGTTCACATGTTTTTAGAGCTGCGAATTTTTACTTTCAGATTGTAATAATTTTCATCCGTAATTTTTTAATTTATAATTTTTTTTTCGTTGACTAGAATTAAAGTGTTGTTTTTTTATAATTGAATTGGTTAATCAGTTTCTACCGAATGAGTAAAGAAAAATATATTTTAATTTAAAAAAAATATATACGTGTAAAACAACTGATTAAAATGGACAAAATGTTATTAAGACATTTCACATAATATTAAAATTTGCCTAAGTTTTCGAAACTGAAAGATGTGATATTAGAGTGGATAGAAAATACCGGTCAGTCGTAATTTCCCCGCGCAGATGTTTACATTAGTGGGCCACACACGAACAGGAAAGCAAGTTCTATCAACTGACCCTTCCGATGTTTCGTGCAATTCAACTCGTGTATTCTCAGCAGCAAACTAATGGATGAAGGTTATTGTGATTTTACCGATTAATTATTAAACAGCGAGGTTTATTCTAAATAAATAATTAAGGAATAGAATACTTAATATTTTTTTTGCAACAGTATTTAAAAATATTTATATATTTTCATGAGGATAGGTATATTTTAAAAATATGCTTTTTTTATTTGTATTTTTTTCTAATTGGTTGATGTAGGTCCTTCGAATTAGTATTTGAATTATGTTTTAACGTTTTCACCTATTCACCATAGCTAATTATGTTATTTAATTCTGTATAATTAATAACATATATTGGCAACATCTTTATTATGTGTTACATTTAACTAATACTAATCACAAGGTTTAGAAAAAAAGTTTTAATGAGTAATATTATATAACGAGACACACCTCCGTAGAGAACAAGTTTTAATATTATGGCATAACCTTGATTTTTAAAGTTACCTTTCTTCTGTTAAAAGTGCTTTAGTATAAATTACTTTTGAAAACGTAGTTTAGTAATTTAAAACTATTGAGGCTTATTGAATCCAATTAACCAGATATAAAAAAAGGAAAAGTATTTTAGTATTTGTTTAAGTTTAGTCCAACTAAAAAATAAGTATAAATTTAAATAACTTTCTGTAGTTAATTTTATTGTTATAATTATTAATCAGTATTAACTTTTGTTTACCCTATTAGGTTGGAATAATTTTGAACGTGTCAACAAATTTAAGAATATGCGATTCCGTGATATGAGCCAAGTTGTGTTAGTTATTCTTTTCTCATCACAATTAATTTTCATTATTTTAATCGAAAGTAAATATTTAAATTATTAATGAGTTGATTATTTCCAAATGCTTTTAAATAGTTTCATGTGCTGGTAATTTGACTATTTTTGATGGATAAGTTGTTATTCTTGCTAAAAATTTTAATGAAATACCGCTTGATTTTTAAATTTCTCAAAATTGCTGATTTGACTTTTTCTCTAATTATCCATTCAACGGCTCATACATAAAGGAACTAATTCAGCAGGGAGTTTGAAATTCAGTTCATTTTGCACTCACAGCTTAAGCCCCTGAAAATAAAAACTTACACTACTGTAATATAATATTTGTTCAATGCTTAGATGGAATGTATCCCCTATTATTAAGTCGTTTTTGTCGAAAATTAAATATTGCGTGAAGTATTTGGCTTGGAGGAAGATTTCTCTTCTATAGAATTAAAGCTGTTGCAAAACGCAGTATAGCGTGACTTGTAGTAATTAATTATTTTTTAAGTAATTTAAATTTGACCTAAACGATTAGGTATTTAGTGTCGATTTGATGGAGAATGTCTTGTTTTAAAATTCATCCATTTATGTATTTATATTACACCGGATGGATTTGACAGGTTCATTATTACTTACTTAATAATATATTTTTTAACATTTCTTAATAAATTTTAAAGTTGTAATGAACTAAATTCATTACTTTTGAATGTGTATCGAGCGAAACCTTAGGAATTCAATAAAGCCTCTAGCTCTGCTATGCTCGATGTAATATTTTACGAAACAGTACACCGAAGAGGGGAGTTATACAAAGGACTTAGACATTCGGCAAAGAGACGTATCTTTTCATCCGGAGCGATGGCCGGCCTGGACGGTCTATTCACCGATTTGACATGCGGACTGGCCACCGCTGAAAGGGCACTTATCAATAGAGATGAATCTAATAACAGTAACCGGTTCAAACCTACCGTCACCGGAGTTACAGTTACAACATGCTTATGTAACTCTGAGTTAAGTTTTCGTCTGTAACATAACTCTCATTAAGTAGAGAGGGAACACGTTTACGTAAACCGCTCACTATTTACTTGATACTGATTTATTTTAGAAACGTTTACTCGTTATATGGATCGGAATGCAGCTCTCGCCTTTCAATTCCATGCCTCACGTATGAGATTTGCCCTTTATCGATAGCAATTAAAAATTATGTCAGAAGAAACATAAAACGAATAATGTATTAAAATCGAATAGTTCTTATTTTACATTTTCTGTGTTCGTTACTTTTTTTTTTGGTATTGTTATCTATTGAATTATTATTTGTGTTGTAGAATTCTACATGAAGTCATCAAAGGCAACTGATTTTTGTAGGCAAAAATATATAATAAATAAATAAAATATGAATATACAAAAAAAAAAACTTATCAATTCATTGGTAGATTCCGAAGCAGTATCAAGTATTAAATTAGTTTACCCCTGCAAGATTGAAGATATAAGCAATAGCAATACTTTTTATAATAACAATAAAAGATAATGAAAACCGTTCAATTTTTTGTATATAAGTGTATCAAATTTGGATAGTTCCTAGTCATATTGGCAAAATAATTAAACATTGAAAAAAAAACTTTAAATAGATGCCAATACAAAACAGTACTATGGATTCCCTTAATAATCTTAAGTCTCTGTGGCGAAACTAAAGCCGAAACCATGTCGGAGGATTCCTCTATCCCGAGGATGACCTCATTATGCAATTACCCGCCCGCTATCCAGAGCGCTATCGACACAAAGACCTCGGGGCCTTTGAGCGACTGGAGTTTAAAACAAACAGAGCTGTGTCTACATCGCCCCGGGTCTGCACCAGTGGAACCGGTTGTTCCATCTCCTCCTCGAGTTTCCATCATAAAAAGTAATTTGATTAAAAAACTATAATCTTCACATATTTATAACCGGCCTCGGGGATTAACTTCTTCACCAAGCGTCAAATAAAATTCTGTTTTTGATGCGGCGTGGTTTCAGCTTTGGTATCATTTATCAGTGGGGCTATAAGTCAGGGGTGCTACCGTGGGAGGACCTGCCACTGGCTGTCATGGATACCTGCTTCCTTCCCCTCCAGCTCCACCTATCAAATATTTTGACATAATTTTTTTGTATAAAATATTCATGGTATTATAATGAAATGCAGTCGCCTGACTCATAAGGTCTCATAAATATTGGTTACTGAGCTCAATGAATGGTTTTTGGAAATATGTTTTGACTGATTTATCTCAACTTTGCCTACAATCAAGTGTAAGGTAAACCGGCATTATAAATAGCATGTCCGTCATTGACAAGAATGTTTTTCAATCAAATCATACTAGAAATCGCTTTGTTTATGAAATTCTATGGGATAGTTAATAATTGGTGTGGTAGATGTATTGTATTGCTATGTATGTGAAGAATTTCAAGAGTACATATTATTCGGATTTTCAGATTATAGTTTTTTTTATTACAATCCAATTTGGTTTACTTAAACATTATAGTCAACAATTTATTTCTTGAAAGTCATTCATGCCCTAATTATACATGTATTTCAAACCAAACCAGGTTTATAGGTAATGTTAAGTTACACATATATAACTTCTTTCAAATTTAACTGTTTTATGAAATGAAATGTTAAGCTTACGGCATTGTCCAAAATGACTAAACCGTCTATCATTACTACAACCTTATTGTATTTGGAAGTAACATTCAACTTGCCGACTAGTATCCACTCCAACTCAGATCATTGCATAATCTGGCCTCTATCATTACATATGTATCTTTAGCCATCAACGATTATACAAGCCCAATCAGGTTCCATGTAATCATCAATGTTGGATTGAATGGGCTAATTCAGTTACTTTATCTGATATCCAAGCTAGAAACTCCTTTGGGCCTGTCTTCGATTTGTCTTTGGGAGCAATGTATTGCTCTGATCAGTATCAATTAACCCTTCGGACTGCAGTTAATCTCGCATCAATAAATTATGACTATAGACGCGAAGAAACTTTTATCTGATTTATTTGCTGTGTGGAGAAGTTCTTTATTATTTTTTTTTGTTTACTTTTTAGCCTTTGTTTTTTGTTTGTTTTAATGTGTGGATTTAAATTCAGTTCATTTCTTCTTTCTTTAAATCAGTTTGTTGGATATCTATCAATCACTAATTTATTGAAAATTAACTTTTCTTTAATTATACGTTATTTTTATATTGGTCTTTTTGAAATTATTTTCTCTTTCATTCTCAATTATTGTACAGGGAGACCGTTGCCACAATAACTAGTAATTATCAAATAAAAATCAACAACTGAAATATTTATTTTTTATAAACATTTTTTTTTTTTAAACATTCTATTATCTGCAACAAACACCACATGTAATAAAAACATTATAACGACAGATAAAGAACAACATGTCTCGTCAGTCTCTTTTTATCTTCACAAGATTAAAAAAAACCCTCGAATTCGGACTAAATCATCCAGAATGACCCCTCGCTTAACCTGCTTTCTACACTCATTCAGGCCATTTTTACCCTTTCTTCGTTGCCCATATTTGGCCTTAAAGTGGAATCAAATACTCGGAGTCGCCTTTCATCTCCTTGAGACGACCCCGCCATCAGTAACGGACGCAGAGAGTAAATACAGTTCTGCTTCTCTTCATCTCGTTTTTATTCACAAGAAATGCATCGAAGTAAGATGGTTGCGATTTATTCGATTCACAGTGGTTTGACTTTTTTTATCGAGCTTCCCTGTTCAATGAGAATGGTTAAATTAATCTCGAATTGAAGCTATTGTAAAAGTTATTGTAGATTAATGAATTGTCGCATTATTTGCCAGTCTGGAGAGGTCAATTGAAAACTGATTACTTCCGTAGTTCAATTTTTTTCCAATATCACCAATAAAACCTTTGGAAAATAAGGGTAATGAGTTTTTACTAGGAATTGTTCATTTCTTCTCTTGTGGCTTCTAAATATCAAACTGAATATTTTAAAAATTATGGTATCTGTTATTAAGTTATTTTTTAAATTTAATTAAGTGAAGTCTACCAAACTCCTATTGTTCTCTTGAAGATTATATTTCGTATTTCAAAGTTTTCTCTTTTTTAGGAAATATCATACTAAGGAACCTGTTATAAAACAATGAAACGCGTCTCATGTTTCTCCGTACCTCAGTATCGATGCTATTCGGCATTGTTACAATTTCTGCTTACCTCCGCTTCCTACGGATTCCAACCCATTAACAATGGGAAATTATACCCAATGTTGGGCAATTTCTTTCTCTTTCCTCTACGATATAATTACCGTGGGAAGCTCAAATTCCATTGTTCAACCGAGGAAGACACTGCGATACCGCTTAGCTAGAAAAATGTCCATCTACGGAGGCGGTTTTAAATCGGAGGAGAGCTTTGTGAAGGAGGCAACTGCCATATCAGGAGACGGCAGAGTTTCACCGGCAGAAGATGTGAAGAGTCCTTCCCCTTGTGGAGAGCTCTCGCTGGTTCATTGTCAACGATTCGTTTTGTCCACGCCTCCTAGCATCTCCGTTTCCATTCCTTTCCGTCTTCTACGTGACTATTCTTCCAAATTAAATCTGCCACTGGTGTTGAAAAATTCTCAACAATATATAATGGGCCAACATACTAATGTTATTTTTTTATCAGCCTAAATTATTGTTATAATTCTTGTTCAACAGTAGCTAAAGTTTTTGTATGCAGTTCAATATGAGTCTCGTACATAGTAGTTCTATTGAATTCTCAATATCATATAAAGTTACGTAAGTGTGGTATATAGTCAGTCAAAAGAAATAAACAATACAATTTTATATTTTGGTATCTAAATTTTTTGTTTTGTATCAGAGCTTAAGCAAAATCTTTATACAAATAAAAAAAAAAGTTCATACAAAAATAAAACAAATAATCCTTTGTAACA
>NW_027115007.1:2066516-2086300 GCF_000696795.3 Halyomorpha halys
CCTACCAATAGTTTGTAAATAATGTAGTAATATTCATTAAACAACAACGAGAAAATGTTTTAATTTTTTTGTTGTATAAAAACAGATTATTAATATTTAAATATTTTAATTAAATATCAGTACATGAATAATGCACTGCTTAATTTGTTTACTTAATATAGCTTAATTATTTATTAAAGTATATTGGAGACCCCTATTCCATCTAAATTATATTTATTATAATAATATACCCACCCAATAAAGTTAATAATCGTATTATTAAAATAGTTGTTTGCTGGTAAATGTGTTTAGAATAAATTTAGCAAAAATAGTGAAGAATTCTCTTGTAATAAACTATTTAAGTTTATGTTTTAATGTACATGAATTAATTTTCAAGTTTAATGGCGGTATTCACTGATTAGATGTGAATTGAGATATTTTCTGTTGCCCGTCGGTTCAAGAACCAGTGGTTATGAAACTTTCTTTTTTCCCAGACTTTTTCCTTTTTCCAGGTTCGTTGTGTGGGGTCCTCCAGATTGCCTATAATAGTTCTCTTCTCAAATGGGCCTTTCATTTCCAGCAATGTGATGTAACTTCATTCAATTAAAATAGTTCTGATGCCAAGTTTCGGACGGCGACATTCCGTCCAGCTAAGAAATTCTGTCTTGGACTGTTCACCGTAGGACGGATCATATGAATTCCCTTCCACCTTCAGACATAATCGACTGGGCCGAAGAATGCTAACCGCTATCCCTTCGGGATTATTGTTATTAAGATGGGGACGGGAGCCGTCTTGTTGGTATTTCCCCTCGTATAGCCTTCCCCTCGAAAAAACGTAATGAAAGTGTATCATCCTGGGAACAATCAGTGAACACGAAATCGTGCGCAGTCGTCCTGGACCCTCTACAATTTCCTATGGCCGCTAGCATCCACTCCCTAGGCAATGGGCTCAGATCATAACTCTTCTGTTCCGTTGCACAAATCAAAGCGTGTTGTTAGTTGACGGTGGATCAATGTTGGGATGTATTTTTTATTTCTTGGAAGTTCCTCAAAAGTTTTACATATGTGTAAACGGGATTTTTCGGTTGTTCCAGTTCCGCTCTCATCACACCGGATGGAAGGGAGGTAATATTAGTGGAATGGGGGCACTCCTTAATGCTAGCGGAACATGGGCACATACTCTGTTATTATTCTTCCGTCGGAAATTATCTTAATATTTATAAGTAATTTTACGAATATTATATACATTTTTTTAATTTGTTGCGTTGTGGAATATTTCGGCATATGAGAACTATATTCTAATTGGTTTAATTTACTTTCTCTTTTGATCGTTTCTTATTATGAAAAAATATCTGCTTTTCAAAACCATTTGGAAATCATGACGTTTATTTAATCTCTATTTTTTTTCCTTCCCCGTATTGTTTTTGTTTTATGTACATCTTCAGTATTTTTTAACTGTATATTTTACGTATTTTTATAAAAAATGTTTACTCTTGCCATTGTTACTTATTTTTATTCTTATCTTTGTATTTTTTTTCTTATCATTGTATCATTTTGTATCTTTTTAGCCCTGATGAATCCCTACAAAGTGGGGAGAAACGTTGGAAAATAAATAGTTGTAAACTATTTTTGTTTCTCCTTTGACCGCAACCCTGACCATCTTCCTATATACCATTTAGAAATAACATTAATCACTAATAATTGACTTTCTACTTATGAGTGTTTCTCTCTCGACAAAAGAAGTTAAATTTGTTAAGGATCATTAGGCGCTGGTAACCAATTTCCCGGGTAGGATACCCTGGCCAAAGTAACTATAATCAAGTAGACCCATGTACCTGAACGGTCCTTTTCCTGCCATCAACTAGGAAATTAGTTATTGAACATATTTTTTTTTTTATGTTGAAGTTAGGCTTGGTTGTTTTCATGTTGATGTTATGAAAATAAGTCTAAACAACTGTAACTGAAGACTTATTACATCAGAAACTTATTACATTATTTTTTGAGAGCATTGTCTGTTTTGGGACGTAAAAATTATATCTTTGGCAGCAAACATTACATAAATTACTATTAGCCTCTAAAGTATACATTGGTTGTTGATTCCAAGCCACAGATACAGAGAGGAATCAATTTAATTATTTATAGAATAAATTATTTTTATGTAGATAATATAAAAAATTACACTAAAGATTATCTAGGTGCCGATTAACTAAATTATCTTCTCACATCCTGTTCGATAACGCTCCGAACAATAATCGCATCCTGTTTCGAAGTTGATATTTTCAATTGATTCGTAGAAGAATTATTTCAATTTATCTCCCAGCTTCATATAATTCGTAGCTTTAAAAGTAATAAATATTACTTGTAGGATTTTCGAGCCAGGTTTTAAAAGAAGGCCGAGCGTGTAGTAATGAAGGCCAGTTGTGATTCTTCGTTGTTAGGGACCACGTCACGACCGGGACCTGCGGATTCCTCACCCATCAGCCAAACTTATGTTCTCCAGAATTATTTTCTCTTATATATCACGTTGAAATGATTTTTTTGAATTTTATTTGAGCTATCTATTTGTTATACCGTATAGTCTAGAAATATGTTATGAAATAATATTTCAGCAATGTTTGTTAATGTATCTGCAAATGAACTACTAGTAATATATTGATGTATTTTTCCGGAAAAGATGAACTTATTATTATTATTTTTTCGGAGAAACTTGTTTATTTGAGGAAATTTCTTCTAAATTTTTAGTAGGTATATCAAGTTTAATATAAATTAATTTTATTCATTGATCAATTAATATCTCCTACTGTGGGTCATGATTTTCGTTAATTAGAATAGATATGGTAATAGGAATGATACTAGTTTTTTTGCATTATTACGACGGCGTGGTCCGAAGGACGAAGGAGAGTGTTGCAACCCAGGACCACCTAGGACTGATGACTCCGCACGTATCGGAATATATCAACAAACCGGAGGGATTCCTCAGATTGCCGGTCAGATAATCTCATAATTACCTTTTAGGAACCGGTCACGTACCCCAACCGGTAATACTCTCGCTACACTTCTTACGACCGGGAAATGATACCGTAATCTCGGCGCGAAAATCGGATGATAGGGGGCCTACGTTTACGAATCAATAGGCTCGGGCGTCTCCTCTTCGTGTCCTCTCCCTCCTCGGGACAGGAAGGAGGATAATTGAAAATTTTATCGCTCTAACAGCTCTTAATGCTTTGTTATAGGGTCCGATTCTCTTATCGTCGACCATCCTCCTCCCCTTTTATGTTAATTCGCTAAATGTATACTTATTCTGATTATACCCCGCATTCATCTCCACGGTACTAATTTCACGGTCGCTTTTAATGGTTAAGTCGAGAGGGTTCCGGTCTGTAATTAGTAAGGTAATGGAACTGATCTTCACTTAGACTCATTGTGGGTGGGAGGGTTTCTTGCTTGCAACTATTATGGATCTACCTATGTCTTTTTCAAGTTTTAAATTCCTTGTATTGTCCATTCTCGGTTCTAAGAGTCATTCCATTCTTCCTTCTGTAGTTTGCTAGTACTTTGCCCAAATAGTGGTACATATGAAAAAAAAAAAAGGTATGATTATATTAAGAATAGGATTTATTCCTAAGATAGTACCGTAGATTGCGGCTAATTTCTCTTTTAAATTATTAACATGCGCATTATCACGTGAAACCTGATACTACAACAGCAGTGCCACTGCAACAATGTCATAGTTTTCACGATCCTGGTGTCTAAATCATTTATTGCTATATTCCCCCATGAACACTGATTTTTTTATTGTCACCGTAAAGGAACCTTAGGATTGCGAACATACAGCTTTGGACTGGCAATTGAACTCATTATGAGCTTTCAGATTGATGTAATATTTACCTTTTATAGTAAGTATAGGTGATTTATTGTTATATTTCATTGGCTAACGTAATCGCTTACGATCTTGAGAAGTATAAGATTGAAGAGGGCAATATAAAATGTCACGGACGGGAGGCAGGGAGAGCGGAAATAAGGGCATTAGAATGACTAGATGAGGACTAATGAGAGGCTAACGGTAGCCGGGAGTTGTTATGACAGCGACTCCCCTTGGACTCTATTTGCTATGGTTTATTGCCGCAATTGCGACCAGCGCAAACGCTGTATTGTGGAAACCGCACGGGATAACTTTATTGTTGCGGCAACGCGACGCTTTCCAACTCCCTGTCGCGTTCTATTTAAACTGTGCTAATTTATTCGGACTAGGTATGCATTATGAACCTTTTTTTATTATCCCTGTGCATTATCTCCAATGGTCAGTCGGTTTGCTCATACAGTTAACGGCGTTATGATGGAATGCAAGATAGATTCCCTGATTTCTTTTTTGTCATTGAAAAAACCAACGAACATTGTATTGCGTTGTCCATTGTGATAAAATTTTTCTCTCAGTGGTTTTTATCGTCGAATGCTATTCATTTATGCAAATGTACGTTTCACATGAGCAGAAATTGTTTTCTGTTTGCAACTCATTCCGTGGGAAAATTGTTTTGTGTAGCGGCTTTTTTACAATTGAGATCTTGGCAGTATAAAGAACAATTATGAAAACTATATTTCAAAGTAATATTAGAACAATGTTTTTCAGTGATTTTTGCTTACTGAGTTTAAATATAAATATTGAAAATATCTAATATTACCTCAGTGCCAAATTAGTGTATGATGATTTCCAGGAAATTTATTTTTAATATGGCTGCAGATTTAAGCTAGCAGCTAATTTCTTATTTTTATTCAGACTACTTGATCATTTTTAATTTTTAATTAGTGAAATCACATATTGAGTTAGATATTTTAAGCATTGAGAAACAGATAAAAAATATCTAGATAAAATGCAAAAAAAAAAAAAATACTAAAATAGCAACATTTTTCAAAGCACCTCTTTGTCTTTGCACCGACCATATGCCAAATAAAATACATTTTATACAATGATGTGCTCAAAATTATTTTATTTTTTTAAATGTTAATCACTTGATTATTTTAGTAAAACTAGATCGGTAAACATAAACGTGTTACGTTTCTGTTGCCTCTAAAGATTTTTTTTTTCCCTCAGGCTTTTTAGATATTAACTGTAACACGATACACTGGACCTCGCGAGGACGATAGAAGGCACTCGACTGAAGCCGAGTTAACTATTCCTCGATTCTCATACAAGAGTTAATGAACCAAGTCGGAACTACGGGAATGAATTTAAATTCAAAGGATAATATTTCTGGTAAAGAAGTTGATTAAGAATTTGTTTGAAATGTTTTTTCTTTGGATGTTGTTAAATATTTAAATGATCTATTTCGCCTTTAGGTGAAGCTTCCGACTAACCGACACTGTAATCGGTGATCTATAGAACCGGCGATAAACATCTGGATAAACAAATTGATGCTGAAATATAGTCACAGAGTTACGTATTGCGGCAAAGATGCCCTGCGGTCAACATGACCTCCAGTCTCCACTGTTAATGTAATTAGTTTTCGCATACCGTCGTGGCAGTAAGCACGTATCCAATTTGTGCCGCCTCTAAAACCTGCCCCTTGTGGTGCCTTTTTGTAAATATTGACTATTGGTTTTCGCTTTCTTGGCCTAATGGGCAAACGGAGTGAAAGAGGTCTACCCTACTAATTGTGTGGATGGGCGTGTCTTTAACTTGGGTTACGGTTCAGGAAATATGCCTCCTATGGTACAATATTCTGTTTTATAATCTATTGCAGACAAGAAATTTCATAAGGAAATTGGCTGCTTAAGATTAATTATAGAAACTAAAATTCCTATAATTAGTTTTAGTAATACTTTACAATTTTTCATTTATACGTGTAAATGTTTTCGTGTTCTTACTCCAATTAACTTCGATTTCCCAATTCTTTTAAAATTTATTCATAGATGTTAATTATTGAGCTCAATTAGGACTAAAAAGACAATGATTTATTTGAATTATTACTTTGCGGTAGTAACATGGTCGATAACATGGTATAGGAGTACATGGTGTAAATGACTTCATTTCTATTATTAAATAACAATTTGCAAATTATTAATTATGGTATTATAAATTTTTAATGTATGGAATTTAAAAATAAATACATGTGTAATTTTTTCTTCGTGTGGGAAAATAATCTATAATTGTTTCTCATTGGTTTATAGACAGATGTCGAAGACCTCAGACCCATTGCATCTTGATTTTCCAAGTAATACAAACAAATATTATTACGTACTTACTATTTATGCCTGTACACAATGGATTTCTTTACCGCGACTGAAGGGGAGCAAACCTATGTATGAGGGATAGGTTCCCCCAGACTTGACGACCCTAGGTGTTGCAAATCATATCATTGTACCCGCGCATAAAAAAGTAACGCACTTTTAATGCGAAATTCCCACGGTGTCGAACAATATGCTTGTATATATTTCTTTGTAGCTTGTTGTTGATTTTATTTTCCTTTTTAAATATACACTTATAGTTAAAGTATTCCTAAGTACTTTATATTGGAGAACATATTATTTTAGGTTACTCGTGCTACCTTTAATCAAGCTATCGTTCCACTGTTGCATAAATCGAGTGAGATTGAAGAGGTAGTGATTGGCCTGTTGTCGGCTTATGAAGCTAAGGAGGAAAAAAAAGTATGAATTCTGAGTATCGCGTGATCGGAGCGGGAACGGAGCCGGCACGAACGCTATGAGGCTGATTTAGTCGTAATTACCTGTTGCTGAGTTATTGTTGAAATTAATTAACCGGGTGAATTGTTTTTATTGTTGCACCATTTTAGAGGATTGCCAGTCGTAAATATGCAGCCTACGGAGTCCACGGTTTATTGCTGTAACTGTAACGGTTGCTTAATTGAGTTCTCTTTGAGTCAAAGAGAACTCAATTAAAAAAAAAAAAAAAAAAAAGAGGGAAAAATGGATAACGGACTCTGAGCTGGACGGAGTATTTTTTCGGAATTCCCTCTATAATTACACGGCTATTTCTAAATATTTACATTATAACTGCCCCGGCCGCTAAACATGGTAAACAGAAGATATGCAAATTACAGGCATTAAAGTCTTAATTAAATATTCGGAATTAAATGAATTATGCCGGCAGTGGTTATTTAATCTCTATCAGATTTTTTTTTCTCGAATAATTCTTGATTGAATCTGGAACGGGCTACTGACATTTAGTGAACGATATTATCAGATGCATTGGGAGGGAGAGAGGGAGGAATTAAATATGTATTTCTTGCAGAAAATGTTTTAATTATATCAATTCTGAAAATATGTTTTCCATGTATTTAATTTTTAAAATCTCTCATAGCAACGCAACAAATGTTTTTCTGACTTAGTTACAAGGGATGAAGTTAAAACCATGAAGTTAAAAGTGTATACTTGAAAACTATTAAGTCCAAAAACTCGATATTTTGAAGTCGATATATAGATTAAAACAAGCAATTCTCTTTACGATTTTTGATCCTTATTTTTATCTCATAGAAAACTCCAGAATAGTTTTCAGTAAACTTGATAACTAAAGAAATTCAACATTTGGAAAATTCTATAACTCAAAGTTGAATGGGGATTCCTTTCAACTTTAGTTTTTCGAGTTTTGTCTGTATTTCGTTGATCATGAATTGGAAACTTTTTATAATCACATTTCAATCAAGTTGTTTGAATGTTTAACGTCAAAGTGACTTTATTTATTTTCACGAATAATCTCTTTGTTTGGTTGTTAATACAGTTTAATCAGAGCACACGTGGTGATAATATTAACAAATATGATAAAAAGATCTGTTTCGCCTAAATTTTTATCACGATTCTGTTCGAAATCTTGTCAATTTCAATTCGGTATCGGGTATCAGTGTTATTTTATCTTGCTGAAAGATTATCTTATTAGTAAAATATTTCCGAGTACTTGAGCATTTTTTTTTTAAATTCAAGTCTCAATGAAAGGAAACAAAGACTTCTAAAGGATAAAAAGCAGAAGATAAAAAAAAAAGAAGAAGAAAATAAGTGAAATAAGAACAAGGAGTGGAGAAATTTCTAGAAAAAGGGGAGAGACATTTACGTTAAAGTATAAAAGGGACAAAGATCCGTGATTAAGGCTGGCCTAATGGATCTTGAGTGGTTGACTATTTACTCCGGACCCGATAATCCTTCCAGCTCCTTCCGACTTCGGACCAGTTAACGCTCAATTTGTTTTACTTCTTGCCCTTTATAGAAGTCGATATTGACGAGGAAATCTTCGTGTACTCTCGGCCGTTCATTGTTCGGGAGGGTGAGTAAGATAGGGTACGCCCGTATGAGGGGATGTAATTTATCGCCACCGCGGACCATTTCCTCATTCTGGAATTCTTAAATATTTACATCCTCCTCTATTGGGTTTGATTTAGGGCTTAAGTGTTTAGGCTCGTTCCCATCCTGTATAAATTTTTCCTTTGATTTATGCTTGTGGGATGTGACCTTTAAGGTTTTTTTTTTTAAATTTACGGGCGTGAATTGGATCTGTCGCTAATTTATTGGGCGAAAATAAAATAAACAAACTGGAGCTTCTATAATGATCATAACTTTTGTATGTTGCTGTTTATAAAAAAAAAATAATCAAGGTCATTTATCTCAGGTAGGTACAAATATTTAATGTTTTGCGAAATGTTTAGCTGTAACTGCTTGCAAGGAAGAAAAATCTGGATATATCCTTCATATCCCATCTTGAAAGTTGACTAATTGGTTATTTAAACCTATAATTTAATTTATTATATACATCCTGATTCATTCACGTTTTAATATTTATATATATTTTTCCTTTTTCTGTCGTATTTCAAATAGATATCAGAGAACACACTCACATTATGATTACACAGATATAAATAAATGATTAAGAAATAATAAATTAAAGTAAAATAACCCTTAATTATTATAATATTTCTACAATTCACTATTTCTATTTATTTATTTATTTTTTTGCCACTTATTTTCATTTCTGAAAATTTGAAGTATTTTGAGGAAATAATTCTTTTTCTGGAGATGCCTTCGGTTTATTCATCACCAAATATGACGAAAATTACAGAAATGTAAGTACAAAATAAATCCATACACTACCTTAATTACATATATTCGAACTTAATTAATGAGTTCTTGTTTTAGAATAAAACCTATGGGACGAGCCATTTTGAAATATGAGCGTATACAACCAATTAGTTTAGGTAATTGAAAATAATGGTTGGGGTTTCATGAAATTAGTTCCTGGCTAAAGTGCATGAAGAATTAGTTTTTCTTATCCTGCACGAATACAAATGTTTCCAACCTTCGGTAGTGAGGAAGAAATATTAACGCGAGAAGTTGGGAGAAATTATTAGAAGCATGTATTTCAAGATTATTTCTATTTATTTTTTGTCTGTTTAAGTTACTTAAGCCTAAATTGGTTTAGGCAACTGACATTTTCGAAACAAATAACGAAATTTGCAATATCCTTCGCAAATACCCATTTTCGGATTAATAGAGTTCGTGAATATTTATGAAAAAAATACCATAAAATATCTGATCGAACCGCTGCTGCATTCGCTTCGTGATCGATGTGTAGAAATCATTGCTTCACTCCGATCACGGTTGGGCCGAAACGTTTCTATCTGTCCCTCTAGATCTTGTACTTTCACCGTTATTTAATTTTTTTTCTTCTGCAATAGCCCGCCAGAAATTGGAAGGGTTCGGCACCCGCTTCCATACGAAAGTCCAGATGCTCTTAATACCAATTACTACGACCCATTCATTACAATTGAGCCAGAGTTATCTTATCCTCTCAGAGCATCTGGATGGCCTGGGAATGTCCTCTGTTCCAACGAATGTAATATCTCAAGTAGCGGTCTTTAATGATCAAAATAAAACCATTATAACTGTGACAGTTACTAGTATGTATAATTATAATCCTCTATATGTTCATTAAGTTGATTATTTTCTTATTACAAACTTTATAATTTTTAATTAATTATTTTTATTGCGACACTGCTTATATTTTTTTAAATATTAGCCAAATAATAATTGAGAAAGCCATAAAAATTTAGAACAGAAAATAATGAACTAGAATTACCAGATGTGGCCTATGTGGTCGGTCAGCTTCCGCCGGCTTCAGCAAACGTCCCGCCACTCAAAATGGATGTTAAGCTTCTCGCATTCCCTCCCAGGTCGTTTCCATTGTGTATAAATCTTTTCTAGTTTTTTTTTTTTTTTTTAACTCGTAGTTGCCCTTTTGATTAATAGTATGTAAGCCTTGATATCCTGCCTGAAAAAAAAAATAAAAAAAGGATGGAACTGGAATTTTTTTTTCCTTGTTCCATAGATCTGAATGCATACATATTTTTCTCGAGTATGGTAAATTACTGAATGCTGGACATTTGAAGTTTTTTTTTTCGACGTCGACCTCTTCATTGATTTCCAAATCATCTCACATTTCGTGTCATAACTGTTGAGAAGGCATAAATTGTTTTGAAAAAAGAACCGTATTACTTCCTAGAACCTTTTTTTTTTTCTCCGCGACAAGCCCGAATTGAAAAAAAAGTATTGGGAGGTTGGCTGAACCTGTAAAATTTCCTCCGCTTCGCCGAAATAATTATTGCGAAAAAATTTTTTTATTAGGGGCCAGAGAGAGAGTGAGATACGCTCGGTGATCGGTATAATTTTTTTTTTCCGAAATCCGCCATGCGATAAGATGGTAAATGAGTGATATTGCTAACTGAAGCCAATGAGGCTCAGTCCTGTGGCTACCTGTTGCTGCCAATTAAGGAGTATTGTTTATACAGTTAGGCCCCTAATTTAGTCTGTTTGCACTCTAACCTCCCCTGACCCGTTGTTATCAGCTCTTTTTGCCCTTAATCCGTTTTACTGTAGTACTCATTTTGCTTTGTTTTAATTTCGTTCTTACTCTTGAATAGTGATATACAGAGTTATTAATTTTAATTAAAAATAGCATTAACTCAATGATTATTAAAATTAGTTCTTAAAATAATTTGTTTATTTTCGTAAATTAAGCAAATTCAGTAAGTTTAATAATCAGTAGTGTTGATTCTTTTTGTGTGCCAAAGTTAATTCTCAAACTAGGATGTGGATTTCTTAAAAAAAAAAAAAAAATATGTAACCGTTAGTTTTCAAAAATGTCGAAATTAGATACATTTTTATTTTACGCAAATATATAGATTAATTTAATGATAATAACGCTAATTAATCGATACTGAAATAGATTTTGAATTGATACTAATATCGATATCCTAATATTTTATTGATACTAAAATTCGAATTAAATCGATTTAAATATCTATATTTAAATTTATATTAATAACTATATTCGAAGATATATTATGTAATAATTTCTTTTTAATGAAGTTAACTTCAGAATTGTCGTGACTTCTTTTGCCTTTAGTAATGATTGTAGAAATTTTAATTCTTAGATTATAATATTTCTATAGATTGTATAATTCAAGTTTTATTTGATTGTATTTTTTCAAGGAGCAATTCTAAGAAGGTTCAGAATTTTATATTTTTAGTTTCTCTCTAATTAAAATAAAATTGTATTTTTCGAACAAGGTTTCCATGTAACTAGAAATTGATACTCGTTTCGTTTATGGTTGATCTTTGTTTAAATTTCGCCCTTATGAAGTTCAGTTACGGTAAATTATTCCGACAAATACGAGAGATTGTTTATATGCTTGATGAACTCTTCGGTACAGAGACTTCGAGACATGAGAAAGAAACCGGGAGCCTGGGGCAAGGACCGTGAGTGCCTGATTAGCGAGGGGCCGGTAATGTCATGTTATTTGGCATGGAATCCGAGACCCACCATTTCCATCTCAACTTCGCCTCTCATATACTTACCAATAGTTATTCCACAATAATTTGTTTGTTTTATCTCCTGCACGAGCTGTAACGGTACTCCGTGCTTGTAATGCCGTGTCTCTTTTGATGGAATATGCCAGCTCGGGCTCTCGTACATCGGATATTTAAAATTGGCAAGTATCTCTTAAACGTGGATAGCTTGTAATTATCAGTTTGGATGTCTGGAAGAGTTCTTTATTTAAAAGAGATCTTAGTGATCTTCCTTACGTTCAGCGATTTACTTAATATCGCCGATGTACTATACCTGCTGACCACTCCACCTCACACCTTCGCAGGCCTCATGTAGGGCCGGAATTGGAAGCTGCGGTGGCGGTCCTGCGGTGGTCCGTCCTTGGAGAGGAGTGCGTTGCCTCGGTCTTGTCCTAATTACGTTAGCCGAGCCCACACACCCGAGGAAAAAACTTTTGATGAACTCATTGTTGTGTTGTTAGTTCGTCCGGGGCTCTGCTCCCCCGGGATTAGATTAAACTTCCCGTCTTGGGATGCCTTTTCATCGATCCATAAAACTTAAAAGAAAACTCCCCCATGTCCTTCCGATAAGGGTTTCCCGGGACTGATTACAGTCACTTTTTTTTTTTAGCTTTCAATTTCTTATTCCCGTTTTTTCCAGCTAGTTATATTTAATTTTTTGACAAAAAGAAAAAATTATACTCGCTGTATCTTATAGTTTCACTGCGTTGGATATGAATTATACATGCCTGTTGGATATATATGATTACATGACAAATTGACCAATCATTGAAATTGACTTTCCTGAAAGCTTTTTCAGTTTATTTTTTCGAATCGGTCTTCCCTGTCGATCCCGGCTAATTCCTATGGGTCGAAGCATGATATAAAAAAGTTTAAATTGAGGGTCCGTCTAAAATAGAATTAATTATTAGAATTGGACTGAAATAAGAGCGTGCAAACAAACTAACTCTTCACTTTTGCGTATCATTCTGTACCATAATTAAATATTTAGCATTAGTAAATTGCAATGAAATCTGTGTTTAAATAAAATAAAAAATAATCTCTCTCAATAAGAGGTAGAAAGCAAGCATTGGCAGTAAGTGGTAGATCTAAGGTCCTAAAGGAGTGTTGGTAGTAACGAGGCCCACAGCCTTTGTTAAACACAGTTCCTACGCTTGGAGACCTTCTAATTGACAAGATTTCTTCCTGGCTATATCTGGGATTGTTGGCATTCCCTTCCCTGCTCCAGGGCGTACCGGGATCACATCTCAACAAGGGGTCAACAACATGACCTCATACAAATCGCCAATCAGTGTTTGTATCGAAATAGATGATGTAACTTATATAGATGGTGGTTTTTGAACTCTAGTTCGAACCAATCAATGTTTCATTATGAAATTATAATTGGTCAACACATCGTGTTGCATAACCCAGGTGTCAAGATATGACCGCTCCTATTGCTCAAGGCACTTCTTCCTAATCGAATGTGGTTAACCGATGAAGCTTGATCCTTAATTACTATTCTTGTTTTCAATACTCATCCGGTTCAACTTGAAGAAGAACATACTTAATGTTTATTAATTAATTTTATTATTTTGATTTATTCCTCAGTTGTTTCGACTTATTCATCAGAATGATTTCGGATAACAGATTGCGTGGCTACTTAATAATATACATCATGGGGCTAATTAATTATTTCTTGACTACATTCTTGTTAGTCAAGAAGATGGGCGGCAGTTTATTTGTCATTGGTCGGCCTTGGATGACCAGTCATTATATGTTAGATTTGATTTGAGGGAATTCATTATTTTTCCCTATGCTATTGTGTTAAAATTTCGTTCAAAGTTTATTGCCTTAGTTAGGGTTCATCTTGGCTTATTATATAGTCTGGACCAAAACGGACCCCCCCCCCCCGTCATTAATAATAATTTCGTTGGGTTTACCCGCTGATCGCTGTTGATGATATTGATTTTGATAAACGGGGCTGCGACTAATTATTTTTGGCTTTGATATTGACTGTCGATAAGAGCGGAATAGAATTTCCTGCGAGACAGCTGCCTGTGACAGCTCCTTCTGTCAACTCAACGCTCAATAATTGTTAACATTATTCAATAGCTGTGAATGCAGTCAATGGTTGACGCCTACGCCCGCTCCTTTTATGATTGATAAATTCAATATATCTCCCCTTGTCTAGTCATTACTTTCGCTCTAGCAGTTTAGTTGGGGCAATCAAAATACATTCGGGGCTTTTCAAATTGTATATGCTAGGTTAGAAAATACATTGCTAACAGCTTTCTGTTTATCACTTTTTCTTTTTGTTTGCATCCTTCCTGGCCATTTCTAACATACGGGTGGGGGTTATTATCCTCTAAAAAGGGCGGAAAGTTCCAGTTCCTAAGCCGTGGACGACCACGCATTAAAAGTCCCAGGTCGGGATCGAATTGCTGGCGATGCAAGTATTTAGGTTGCTAAGGTGACGCCTTTTCACATTCGCTTACAACGGCCTCAGTTTTTATTATGTGGTTACTCTAAATATTTTTTACTTATTGGCGTTATATAAAATCATTGGCAAATCCAAATATGGATGACAGCCTCTTCTAAGAAAGAAAATCAAAGAAGTAATTTAGGACAAATTTAAAAAATATATATACTAACAAAAATTTAATGCTACATCTAACATTTTTCCTGTGAGGTATTCAATCTTAAAATTTAGTTTTAGGTTGCTTTACATATATTATATTCATTGGAATCTTATCAGAGTCGACAGCTTCGATGACATGATAATAATTTCAGTATTATCGCATTAGTATATTCTTGGACTTGTCTAAAATTAATCTTGTTTTGTAGATATCTAGGGAATGAGGTTTTTATTATATTATTTTTTTATGAGGTTTATTTACGGTTCATCTTGCTTTTTCTAATCACTGGATGTTACTCTATCGATAAAAATGTCCCCAGTTCAGTCTGTATAACAGTATTTAAATATTTTCTTTAAACAGAAGTGACATTAAGCCGAATCCCGTGGTGGATATAAAGCTTAAAGAAGTGATTGACATGTATTTTTAAGTTCATTGTCATGGACACCTTAATACCCTGACAAACGATATGGAGTGGTATTAAAAAGGGTGCTAGAAAAAAGATACCTAAAAAGTAGGGATATGCATAGTAATAGTTTTAAGATTAAATACGGATCAAAATAGTAAAAGATTTTATATATGTTTTTTGAATGATCCGATTATAGACATATCGGTTATTAAGTAGTTCTTGAATCTATAACTTTGAATACTAGTTTTAATTTATTGGATTAATTAAACATTAATTACAATATTTTAAAAAATATATGAATGAGATTTAAAATTCCATGTTAAGGTTTCAGTTTTGGTTTATTCTTTTCATTAATGAACCTTTGTAATCGAAAAAAAAACAGTATTAAATCTCTCTAAAAAAATTGAGGTTTTACGTTTGTAAAATTCTAAAAATTTCTCTCATAACTGAATTTTAATTATTTCCTATGTGCAATACAACATATAATCATCAATAATTAGTATGCATATGTTTTCTAATACTGATATGGATTGGATTGTATCCCTGTCCGAGTTTAATAATTCTAGGTTGGAACTGGAAGGACATCTGCGCATCCTAAGTTATCGTTTTTATTTTTTTTTTCGGGAGGGGATAAAATGGGTGAATGTTGTCTCGGGATAAATTTGTATACAAATGTGTTTCATTTTCTTACGGAATATATTATATTTCCACATTATGTGTGAGTCTTTATATAGTGTCGATCTTTTCGTAATAAATCGTCTATCCTCCCCTGTCAAATTTCGGTGTAATATCTTCTAAATATTCTTCTGACCAATTACATATGGTAATTTTTTTATTGACTTTAAAATTGGAGGTTTATGTCGAGAGGAAAGTTTGAGAAGTATTTAGTGATTTTATTATCTTGCCTGTTTACACTCCTTTGGTCTTGTTGGACTTTTTAATAATTGAGAATTCATTATTAGTGATTATTTTCATTTTAACTGAATTTGTTTTGTATATTTGTTACTTATAAACAAGTAATGTAAATTACTACTAAGTACGTAGAGTGCATGAAGGATGTTTCAAATGGGTTTCCGTATTCATCTTTTAATTTGTTCTGTATTTGGATTGCTAACACTGAATATAGAAGATTACCGGAAGCTGTCCAGATAAACTTAACATCACAGCCTTTAGATGTAGCAGCTGCCCTTGAGAAGATGGCGTGGCCCTTATCAGCGGAACAATGGAACCCCTCGCATGTAGCTAATAGCTAATACCATTGGCCCAAAAACT
Source organism: Halyomorpha halys (assembly GCF_000696795.3). Lineage (NCBI taxonomy): Eukaryota > Metazoa > Arthropoda > Insecta > Hemiptera > Pentatomidae > Halyomorpha > Halyomorpha halys. Next base: position 2,082,636 of record NW_027115007.1, read on the forward strand.
CACTCCAATGGCGCTGCAGGACCATTCCCTTTTAGTTCCAGCCAACAATGTTCGCCAACTATTTCCAGCTCTTTGTCTCTTCAAGGTCTGAATTATGGGGTAACTTTAGTCGGTCGAATAACGAAGTTTATCGGCTCCTCTTCATTAAGTCTTGATGCGTCTCTTAACGCTCTTTCTTATCTAATATAAAGTTTAATTTTATCCTTATTAATTAAACTAGCCTCTTCAAATTGAATTAATTATATAAAAAAGGAAAATAAATCGTTACTTTAATGAGTTAATGGGACAAACGTAATATTTGTTTAGCTCTTTCCCTTTATTGTGTAATTTTTTAATATCATTTATTTGTTTGGTGCTTTGTAAAGTTTACCACGAATAACTACAATTTTAGCGGAATTAAACGGTTTCAATTCTCAGAGTATTGCGTGACTCCCCCAGTCTTAGCGAACAGATTGATGAATGGTGTCAAAAGGGTGAAGTATGATGGGGCTGAAAGGAAAAAAAAAATAAATAAAGGACACAAAAACTTGGGTAAAGTGCTTTAGCTCTTCTTTCCAACTTAAAATAAACTGTGAGAATATTTTCCAAGTAGGAGATTATTAATGATCTGTTTTACTGTTATAGTCACTTAAAAAAAATTACTCATCTTCTGTTTCTAGCTGAAAAGAGCTCGCTGAAAGAGAGAAAAAAAATCTTTTTGTATATAAGATGCTTAAGGGAGCTTTAAATTGTTTCTAAACACTGGTGGGAATAACAATTAGCTCGCTAATTAGCAGTTGAGTGTAGGTTTAAGGGCTGTTCCTTCCTGTCGGCTGTACCCAGGACACGTCGGCCACTTAGCATCAATCTCCATTGGCTCACGTAGCACCAAATCCCAGCGCCCCAATACGGCAATTTGTATGTCTGAGCCCCTGTGGGGGAGCATATTTTGGGGGGTCATTGCGAATTAACCGCCCGACCCCGGAGCCACTGTTTACCTATGTATAACCGTTTTGTACCCTTCGCCTTCTCCAGGTACCTTGCATTTTTAATGCAATTTGCCCGGGACACCAATTAGGGTCCTGTGTAATCTAGGTCCCCCCTAATACCCACAATCTTAGCCGTTTCCGGTTGGTTTTTCTTTTTATTTCTATTATTATATTGCGGGTTTTTTTCATTTCTTCCGACTTACCCTCCGCGCCCCCTGCTCTTTCTCTCTCTCTCTCTTGTTTGAATTTCAAATGAAACAGCGGGTTGATTTGTTGAAAAGCAGAATACTTGTAGCTACTGGTTGTTACAAGGTACACAAAAGAAAAAGGAATTCCCTCACAGGCCGAACAGGAAGCCGCAGTTCCAAACCGCATGTGGTTACCGGCCAATCCGAGTTGTTATTAGAAAATAGTTTTTTTTTATTCGCCAATAGGAGGGATTGTTTCTTTGTGAACCAAACTTACGTAAGGTTGTTACTACACTACGTCACGATTATGAACTACAAGCTCATTAATGACGACTTGTAAACAATTGTTGATTTGCTGTACATTGTATAAAATATAAAAGACTAGGGGTTAGATGTCTCTTGGCGCAGTGAACCACTGTCCCTACCTGGAGGAGGGGACTCATGTTTATGTGATGGGGGATTTTGGAGGAATCCCTACAAATGCCGGACCCGGCGCTGGAGATACTCCCCCTCATCGCATTACCCAGCACACGGCTTATTGATTCTGCGGCTATAAATCCCGGTTTCTGTGTCCCTTCGGCCCTTCATTAGCTCGGCCCTTGTCTTAGGGGATTCCCTTCGGGGAGGAGGTATGGGGAATGGGGGGCTACTGAGGAAGTGGCCTTATCGCACCCTCCTCGGGCCTCTCTTATTAACTTCTAATATGTCCTCAGTCCCCTCATAGCTGCTATCTTCTCATTTAGGGGAAATGGGATATTGTCTTGGACGGCAATAAATATTTTTCAAGCGCTTAAGGTAAAATATCTTTAGGGTGTTTTCTTCTTATATGTGTTTCTCACCCCTCACACTGGCCTATGGGCTTGTGCTTTTAAATAAAATGTATGGTAATGTATTTGTTGTTATCACAAATTGCAAAAAAAAAAAAAAAAAAAAGAAACAAATATTTATTCTATAATAAATTCTTACCATTTTCTTTAGCAAATGTATACTAGAAATATAAAATTTTAAAAAGTATAAAAATATAAAAAGTGTATTAGAACACTTGTAATTACAATACGATTTAGTGTTTTATCATAATCAAATATCAGAGTCAGTTTTATATGAGCCTTTCAATTGTAAGAATGACACTGGACATTTTCAACAGTTTTATTTTTAATAATACCTCTTGTTGCTAAATTTTTAACTTTTTCTTTTGCCAGAAATATAAAATATTACACTTTACTAAAAATTACATTATCCTTCTATCGTAAGGTCAATATTGTTTAACAACATAGAACTGAAAATAATAATAAATTAAATCTAGTTAAAGTAATATGAAAGGTTATGAGACCTCGTCTATTATTTTCAATAGTATTTTTGAGCCTTAGTTTTGTTAGTCAAAAATTAGGTCTAAAAGAATAAAACCAGATTATTCCTGATAACCTTGGTATTTAAAAGATCATTAGGTGCCGGTGGGACATTAACCTAATGTTTCACAAAGAGCTTCCCTAACTACCAAGTCAATAGACGTTGAAACCTTCATTATCTCTAAAAGCATGATTTTATTTTTATTTTTTTTAATGATATTTTCAATTTTCTTTGTTTATCAAATACTGTTATTTCACCATTTCTCAGGGTTTTATACCATCCGAAATCCTATTTATAAACCGTATATTCGGAAATCCGAATATTTTTTCAAATAAGCTGACTTGAAAGTTTCGAACCTCATAAACCGAATAACGGTACGGTAGGTAAATCATGAAAAACGTTACAGCCAATTATTGTGGCCCTCAGACGATACCGGCCGATCCTCCGATTTTTCTATTTTGATTTATTTATTTTGGTTGTAATTGGAATACAAGGCCCTCTGATGAATTTGTTAGTTGCCTTTCAGGAGTACGGCATCCCTCTATCGACAGCCATGTTTGATCTCAAATTAATGAGCGGATAACGAACGGCCTTTGTGGTGCCTGAAAAAAGAAAGAAATATCCTCGTTTGTACGTACGAAGTTTGATGGTCTGATGGTCTATATGCTGTTTAGAAATTTTTGAAACAACTTGTATAAAGGTATTTTCATTCATTAATTCCATTTCCGTGATGTTATCAAACTTAGGTAATAGGAGTAGTGAATTTCTTTGTTATTTTTTTTCTTTGTTCATGTAAAATCTAACATGTATAAATTATTTTTCATGATTATAGTGCATATAAAGGATTTAACTGCAAAACTCTCATTCTCCACTGTTTCTAGTAAACATGGAAAACCTCTAATTTAAATAAAACAAAGTTCTTAAACATGCATATCAAACAAACAGGAATTTTCGATGTTAACTATAAAATTACCCGAAGTGGAAAATGTAACTTTCGCAGTTAAGTAATTCATGCAAGTACAAATTGCATTAAAAATTATAACATCATTAATTCTTAACATTGTTTCTTTAAATTCCTTAAGATCGGGTTAACAGTAAAAATAACTCTCTATTTTAAACGTCACTTGATTACTTCTGCCTTTAACACGATACGTAAAATTAG
>NW_027115007.1:2086355-2112107 GCF_000696795.3 Halyomorpha halys
TATGTGTGTGTGTGTGTATTCATAAAAACTAGAGATTAAAACAAAACGAAAAAAAAACAAAGAAATGTTGTTTAAATTTAACAAAATCCGTTAAGTTCTTAGTTAAATAAAAATTAATTAAAAAAATAATTTATTTACAAAATAATTAGTAATTAGATGTAAAAAAATAAATATTCTCAGGAAGATGGCGTACGCCTACTTATATATTAAGATTTTCTTAGTGTCTTGGGAATTTATTTATTTTCATAGAAAAATATCTTAAATTAATTAATAATAATAAATTATTGTAAATTAAAGTTTATTTTTTTTTGTTATTTACCTACTCATTTAGAAGCCCATCAAAAAAATGTTTCTGTAATTCTCTAACATCTTCTCGTCTCATTATCCAGAGAGCCAATTACTAAACTTCCTGTGGAATCATTTAATTTATTCACCGGACAGGCCGCCATCTTGCCAACAGGTGATACATAATAGGCGAGAATATGGCGTGCGTGTTTGAATAAGATAATACATTCGGCTTGTTTAGGGGTCCGCTACGGTGTGCGTCTTCATAAAATTCTCGTTCCGACACCCTTTTAGTGTCAAAATAATTATTATTATCATTAGGAATTACTATTTATGAGATAAATAAAAGGGTGCAGTTCGTTAATTAGGAGTACCGATCTTCATAAAATTACTGTTTATTTTTTTTTGTAAAAAAACTATCACAACTCGTATATCTGAATGTCAATGATTTGTGTTTTTTTTCTTTCGTTTAAAAAATTAAACATGAATTACAAAAAAAGTTAATAGGACATTCTTGTAGGTTGAAATGAACTGAAAATAGTTTCAACAAGGAGCAGTGTAGGCGAGTTTTAATGGATGAGATGACAACTTCTTGAGAGCCTCGTACGGGCACAAAGGAGAAGAGGGTGTTGTTTGTTCTAACCGCACTTGACCACTCGTCGACAAACACGGTAGCATTCCTAGGACCGGAGGCACTAACTGTTGACCTTTCCAGTGCTCTATTTAAGTATACTACAAATTTAAGAGCTTGAAAATGTCCAGCATCGATTATTAAGGAAAATAAAAACGCCAGAGATGCTGCTGAGGAACGTTAGAGTATAAGTTAAAGGATGAAAAAAACAACAAACAAACAAATATATTAAAAATAAAGATTTTTTAAAAATATATTTATTTATTTTTTAAAACATTAAATGTAGAAAAAAAGTAATTATTAGGTTACTTTTATGAGGTTTTGGGACATTATTAAGTCACTAGCCAGTAACCTAAAATTTATGATCGTTTCGGCAACTTCATGAAAATCTTATACGCAGGACGAATAATTGACTCATGTTGTGGAATAAACTTCTAATCCGACAGTTTTATCCCATGTAATGAGAGACGACATCTTTTTCTAAAATATAATATTAGAAAATTTGAGGAGTATTCTTAAGAAAGTCGAAATATATCCACTTTTTAATTGTAAAATACTACGTGAGGATCTTATGTTTATAAGTTATTTATTTATTGGAAATATTATTTCTAATAGGTATCTTACTGGGAAAAGTTATGAAATAAACTGAATAATTTTAAGGCGTTGAATTTGAATTTCTTTAAAAATATATATTTGAAAAATAAAACAACATTAAAATCATCGTTCTATTGAAAATTGAGGTTTTTCATATTGATTACAAAATTTGCTGTAGCGGAGAATGTGAATTTTGTTAGACCTATCATATGTATCTATAACTATTAAAGCCTAATTAATTTTAGTATATATATAATATTTTTTATTGAAAAAAATATATGATTTTAGCAATCATTAAACATTGGAACTACACGTTTTTTTAAAAATATACTTTGGTTGTTTTTAATTTACAAATACTTAATTGAAATATAACTTTTATTTATTTCTTGAGAAATATTATTACATATTTTGAATAACGAATTTATTTAACATACTATTATTATTATATTATATAAACATGATATTATTAGGTTTGGATATATTTTATATATTTCGAGAAATTTCCATTCCCATGCGGATTGAGTTTATTGCCAGATCCAGCCCCTGCTTCCCCTATTATAAACAGAACTCAGTTAAATTAATATTTAAAGGCAGAGGGGGTGGATGGTATTAAAGTTGAGCCTACAGCTCCGATTACAGGCGAAGAGTTGGGTAAAACAGTTTAACCAGTAACTTTACCTATTACCTGGCCTTTATTGGGATTAGGCAAATCTTCCAGCCTCTGTTTCCCCATTCTGTTATTATATTGTATTTTAACTTCGACTGGAAGGAGGCTCCCTGGGTAAACTTTAATATACGTCAATTAGGGGCCTTCTTTAAGCACAGTCCTTCCCCCCTGATACGTATCATTAAAGTACGATTATTCGACGACGGACCATCTGAGACTCCTACTTTTTTTTTTCCTCTTTCTTTATTCGGGCTGGAAGGACTCCTCAAATTGTATTAAACTGGCGAGCATAAATTTGGAACCGATCGGATTCATTTTCTGCCTGAACGGTCGCCTCTTCTGATGATAGGGTCTCTCCCAAGTCTAACTTTATCGGGCCGGAAGGAGGGTAATATCTGTAATTTACTTTCGCTAAACCACAGATTCGAATATAATTGATAACTTGATTGAAAATGATTTACATCTAAAGGGACGTTTAATTGATTCCAGCCTTCGAACCTCACGGGGTTACAGCACTTCATTATTCGTATATTTCAATTTGTTTACTCAATACAGTCGATTCCTTTGAAGGCGGTTGTAGAATTATATATTTTTTTACAATTAATATTCATACATCAAGCAATAAATTGACTGAACTATTTTTTAATTAGATTACAGATGTTTGTTTTAGATTTGTTATAATATTGTCAGTATTGAGCCAAAGTAATTGCAATTACATAACCTTATAATTAGTAATTTTAATTACTTCGTAACCCAACTAGTAAGTGTAATTGTGGACCACGACTACAATTTCACGGGTTTATCACAACTAACAATTCAAATTACTTGTAAATCTGATTTTATTTCTACAATTTAGATTTATATGAATGGTAATTGTAATTGAAATTAATGTAATTTTAATTTCATTAATTTTCTTTAATTAGGTCCAATACTTTATTTTAATGTAGTACTCTTCTGTTGTATATTTACATACACATTTCAACTTTTATTGTTATAAAGCTTATTTTGTGTTTAAATCTGTTTTATATATTTGTAAAGAACTGATTATTCATTTTTAAATCAAATGTTTTTCAAAATATTTCATATAAACAAGTTTTTTTTTTTTTAACTGAATATCTGTTAAATTTAATTATGACATCAATATTTGCTGTGTGATATTTTTTATTTGCATTAAAAATTAAATGCTGATGTTAATTTAAGGTATTTTATATAATAATTCTAACAGTGAAAAAAAAACAAAAAAGGATTGGGATTTTAAAAACATTGTTTTGATTACTAAATTATTAACTATTTGGTGATAAAAAATATATTTTCCGACAAATTTCATCAAAACTTTTCAAAAGTAGCTATTTTTCGACAAAAGTGTGAAGTCCAAAATGATTTTATTTAGAGCCAAGCTGGAGACATATATTCAATTTTTAATGTCAATTATTAATATAATTCTATTTCAATTTCCGAATTTTTTTTCTGATTTATGACTTTTATAAATATAATAGATATACTGTTTTATGTAATAATTATAAATAATTTGCAAATGTAAGTTATATTCGTAAGACTAATTTTTTCTTTTCTTTTTCTTTACAGATCCTACCAGCCTTTCAGTGTTTGGAGACAAGGTCTTCGCGCTTTGCATTTGTGATTATTTAGCCAGTGTAAGTTCTGCTTCTGAATAGTGATATCTTAACGAATTAGACATGTACATAGTTGTTTATAGACTTAGGCCTTTGTATTATAATAACTCGATTATATTGATCAAAAGATTACCAGTGAGTTTTGTACATAATTATACGTATTAATTTATTTCCTATTACCTTATGCTCTTTTGAGATTTTGTAAATATATGTAAAAGTTGTCTGTCTAATACTTACTAAGTACTGGAAAGCAATGTATTTATGTTGTTTAAGAAACAAACAAATACTATGTTATCGAAGATTTAAAAGAAAAAAACTCCTAAATTTGTCATATATGAAATATGGAAATTTATGTAAGCTTTCATTAAGACTGATCGGCCAAATGGTTCTTGCCTGGATAGATCCCGTCTTGGTTATTGATTTACTGATTGGGATCGTTAGTGTAGAACTGTTTCTTATGTAAAGCTCTGTTATGTATATTGGATTTTAAGAAAATAGAAATGTATTTGGTAATTTTAAGATCCATGATTGTTCCTATACTGTATTTTCTTTTTTATGTTATCTAAGTGTATTTTAGTTTTTCAATAGCTGCACTTTAGAATCAAAATTGTATTGTAAAAACCGAGAAGAAAGCTTGTACAGTAAAACTGTCATAGACACTGTAAATGTATTATTTTTATGAGTAGATGCTCATCTTTTGAAGTACTCATAGTTGACAAGCTAGTCCCATTATAAACGAAATTATGTAAAAAAAAAAAAAAAAATTGTGTCGGTTACAATTATGTAATGATAAACCAGAAGACTGAGGAGGTGTGTGTATTGACTTAAGGTCTTATGTACTTTAACGGTAAAAGCGCTGTGCTCAAATCTATTCAGATAATTTCAGCTTCTTTATATATTATAAATTTTAAAAAAAGAAAAGGAAAAAAAAAGACGAAATCTTTTAAAAATATATATATATATTTATCCTGTATTTTACAATTATGGTGCTGTTTTATGTCAAGAGATGTATGAGATGATTATGATTTGTTGTAAATTCGTATTTATTTGTTTCATATTTTGTAAATATTAGTTTCATTGTAAATATAATTTTGAGAAATGCAGGGGAGAGTACCTCCCGAATAAAATATTTTATAATTAAAAAGTTGTTATTCTTTGAAGACCTATGCCCAAGGAACTCTGAACAATCGCCTAGTGTCCGTAGAGGAGAGGCAAGATGAAAATTGAACAATTATTTTGATAGCATGAACTCAGTAGCTGGAACCTTTAATTACCGGACTACCTTTTTTTTTGGTCCTTTAATTTCTCTAAGGGCTACCTACCTCTCCTTCTCTTGGCTATTAGTTTTGTTTGTTTATTTTTTTTTTAATAATTATTCTGTAATTAATATTACTACATTGAGTCAGATAGCTTGGAAGAATGAATGACCATGACTCGCAGTATATGTGGTTATCAAGTATTAAATGAGTCTCGTAATTTCATCTGTGATAAATTTAGATTATAAAGAAAATGGCCAATCACTACCAAATAAAAAACTGAGTTAATGTGAAAGGTCTTTAAATCATATTAAATATTATCTCCGATTCAGCCTAAAAACAATTTATGTCTTAAAAAAATGTGTTTAACCACCGAGAAAAGTAATTTTTATCAAACCCTTCCTCATTTCACATTTACAGCCTTAGAAGAACCACTTTTTAAAAAAATCTGCATAAAAGGAATTAAATATTAAACGGTTACTGCTCTGTGTTGTTATGTCCTAATGCTATATACTGGCAGCGAAAATCCTACTTCAATAAAAGATCTATCTAACACAATGAGAATTCTTTTAAATTTAGGCTGGTAGTTTTGGTGATTAGTACGTTCAAACAAACAAACTATTCAGCTTCATATAATCGTATAAACTTAATTGAAAATGGCTATGTTTACTAGATTTGAAATTATTTTGTAAATGATTGAAAAAAAATTAATTAAAGCCTTATATTAGTTTACGTCAAAGAAAGAGTAAAGATTAGCTAATTTATTGGTAAAAAAAAGACAAATAACATGTCAATCAAGGGATATGACATCTAATTTTAATTTTCAAATATGATAAAATATTGGAAAATAAAGTAAACAAATTATAAATTTAATACTATTTTTACAAAGTTTGAACCGACCAAACCAGATATGAACATTTTAGAGTTGTCCTCAATTCACTAAAATTTATTCCAAGATTAATAAAAAAATATATAAATTTGGTTGTGCTTCTTTAATGAAATAAGTACAATGTTCGTATTATAATAGTTATTATTTAATAACAACTGGTACTGTGTCGAGCGTTTCCCATTTCTTTATACATGATCAACTAATTTCATCCACGGTGAGTCCTTGGTTTTCTTTCAGGCCCGAATATGAGGTTGCCCCACTTATTCTTCGGTTTTTATCGATTAAACTAACAAAAATCGCATATCAGTTATCATCCATTAATATTCCCGCTGCACGCGGTTATTGTTTATATTCAAAAATATAATTTACGGCGTTAAACATATTATAAAATCAAAGAAAACTGATAAAAACCAAGTTACTGGGACAATTGTTAGTGGTATCGCAGCATTATTACTGAACCAAGTAGTTTTTGATTAAAACTCAAAACAAAAATATTGGTTCTCTAAAATAATTAACTATATCAACCTATTGCAGTACACAACGATGACAATAGTAACTTTAAAATCAAACTTAGCTACTGGATTAATCTGGCATGTAAATTATTTACACATACCAGGTAAGTGGTTTATTATAAGTAATTACAAAGTGTAAAATATAATACGTTGTTAAACATGTACATTTTTGCTAAAAATTGATAATAAATAAGCAACACATGCAAAAGAAATTCATGAAATAAACAAATGATAGCTATTAAAGTTAAATTATTTTATATTTTAAAACAAAGTGTTTTATATATATTATTATTATTATTATTATTAATTTTATTGTCTATGGAGAATACCTGGATTCTTTGAGCGGTTCCTATAATTATTATTGAGCTACGATTGTTTTAATTATTTTACTTTTTTAATTCAAAAATTTTATTTGCAACTGTCAAATCAATAGAATCATAAAATTGGATGAATTATAAAGATATCTTGCATATAAATATGCTACATATTTAAACCATGTGTTTTTCTATGGTGATAGATCAATAATAAAAGAGTTTCTTAATAAAATTATTGCTTATGTTAATATTTGTAAGATATGATCTAAGATATCATCATCATTTGATCATTTTAAACACAAGGACGTTTAATTGAATTTTAGGCAAGTTTACTTTTGAATTATTGAATATTAGCAAAATTAGTGGGAATTATTTTTATTAAAATAAATTATTACATATTCCATTATCGATTGCAATTCTGTAAATATCTATTGACTGACAAAAAACACTATACTGATGTCACAAATAAATCCCAATGTATTCATAGAGCAGATAGCACCCCACAGCCCCGACCTTATCTAAAGAAAGCTGCAGAGAAGTTGGATGAGGTAGGTAATTATATGACAAATAATTACTAATTATTTTTTATTGAAGTATTTAAGCGGAGGTACCATTTAATATTTGTTTTCTTCATTCAATATTTGTTATATTAGTCACAAGCCATAAAGCTTACAGGTTGTAAATGATTCAATTTGATGGGCATTAATAAAAAATGAATTAATAAACAACACTTTTTATTTAACTATATATATGTTTTTATGGCCTCCATTAATATTGCTTGAAGTTTTTATAATGCAAGCGATTAACATTGCCTAGCGAAATACAGGAACTATTTGAAACTGAAAGGATTTATAATAATTATAAAAAAATAAAAGCTGGTGATACCTAAACAGTAACTGCCATTTTTTAAGTTAAACTATAGTCTTATCTATTTGTCATGATAACAATTGATATTTGTCTCATATAATAATCTGTGTTTACTTTTTTATCATGTCCTACTACCATTTAAGGAGAATGATTAGGTTGAATATGAGTGTCTTTAAGAATGTATTAATATAGTACACCTACTGAGTATGAATACAATAATTTACATTTTAATGCAGCCTACTTGTACTGTTTAATTTGGAGATATTGTTTGGATTAGTGTAGGTATTTCACTTCGTTTTAGATACGTTTGGGATACTGGAGTTGTAATGATTCCTGCTACCTTGGTTCTTAAACTTGATTATTACAGGTTATTGCTCTACTGCCTGCTGTGGGGTCAAACTTGCAGAACCGACAGTTGAGTATTATTTAGGTTATACCGGAAGCATAACGGGTCCATAGTTCCCGATTTTTCGTTTCTGGGGCCGATTCCCGAGCGCTAGGCACTATTTTCTGGAAAGCGTTAAATCCAAAATTGCTAATAATTGCCCGTAGTTGCTATCGTGGGATATTCTCTGAGCTCTGTGGTGCACTATTAGTGGAACTAAACCAGTACTCACGTCTTTAGTGTACCTCGGTACTAAACTCAATCTTTCTGTGTCCGGACTCGTTCGTAACGAATGTAATGACTCAATTGGTTGATTTTTAGGTGTGGCTTGCATAATTTTTTTATTGATGGGAATTACGTTTGTGAGTATACGTTTGACATGAATAGGTATCACCAATACATGTTTTTTCATTCCACAAATGTTCATATTTAGTAACCTTGAATTACTAAATTACTACTGGAAAGACTAAACCTAGACTTAAAGTATTAATAACTAATATGACTTAATAAATTAGGAGGTTTGATACTGGATACAACAAATTCTTGTCATCATACCTCCCTCGCTGAACCCCACCAAAACTCAAATCTTCGAGATTAGACCAAATACAATCCTCTCTTCTACGTTTCGGTTGAGTTCTGAGCCGATTACCCACCAATTAAGCGCTTACTTAATGATAAAAACAACAATTTTTTTAATGTTCGTATTCAATTTCCGGGGCAAGGCCCTTTAGAATAATAACACAAAAATATCTGATGGGCTTTAGTGCCTTAGAGTAATAAACAAAATAAAATAATTAACACATGATATAGAAAATGGCATATCATAATAAAGTATATTTTATCCTAAACAGAAAGAAATAATATATGATATTTATAACTTAGAAAAAAAAAGTTTAGAGTGATAACAATAAAAAGCTTGTTTTATTCACTTGCTATAATTTTAATAATAAACACTACTTTAAGTTAAAATTTGTTGAAAGTTGATCACCTTATAACTTAATTTATGACATAATCTTACTACTGTAGTGTATGATGCAATATGCTCAGCCATTGGATGAAGATTAAGTTGGTACAGTTTATACAACACTGCAAGCTTTTTTTTTAATTTATAATTTTCGTATCCTTTGAGTTTAATTCCATTAATTGAATATAGTTGAGTCCAAACGCCAATTAAACTTCATATTCGAGGATTAAAATAAACAACTAACTCAATCTAATATGAACATCATATAATTTTTTGATTCTATATTTTAATAACACATTTTGGTCGCGTTTGGAATCATTTTCATTAGAATTTAATGTTTAATTACAAATATTTTAAATACAAACTTTAAAAAAAATAGTACTGTGAGATGCCAGCAGGTGCCAAGGGGTAAGGAGTCTAAAAGTAATCTAAAAATAGATTAGATAACACAACAAGGAACATAATTAAAAAATTTTTGGCTTCTGATGTTTTATATATTTGTTGTAGTATATATATGGCTTTATAATGGTTAAAATCAGTGCAGAGCGGTATATATGCAACTACTTTTAATGGCAATGGCACCGGTTTGGTTCCTATGCCTTATTTTTAAAGTTGCCGAGGTACAAAATTTCCTATCTCTCTTGGAAATTCTGCGAAGCCATAAAGAATCACTAAGTGAAATCTCTCATGTTTTTTATAATCCTGGCGTGGAAATATGAGGATGTACCTAAGCCGTGTCTCAGCATCTGCACAGGATTAAGTCGTTTTTCGGTGATATTTTCCGACAAGTTTTTCTGAAAAGTTTGCTGGAGGGTAAGGGCTCTGTTAATCTGTCTCTAGCATGAGAGGCCAACTCGGATCCTGTACAAAGTTAGCAACTGCCTCGAGCAACCACTCGAAGAAACTTGACTCGACCAGTGTTGCTTCTCAAAAGGCGACAGCTCCTCCTAAGTAAACCCTCCCCTCCTCCCTGACAGCGGCCCAAGTCTCCCAACTTGTTATATTTCTTGTATGCTAAATCAATTTCGGCCTCCTGGATAACTCCTTGTTTTTATAAATTGCTCGTACAAGAGAATTTCGTTGGAAAATTGAAGCCATAAGATGGATATTTCTTGAAACAATTTTAAAGCCTACAATAATTAAAATATGGAAAATAATTTCCTTTCATTAAGAAATAAGTCTAAGATGCCCGATAAATCATTCTCGTAGAATGTAATGCGTCAAGATTATTTTATCCCCTCTACTCCTCCAAATAATATATTGTCAGTATGGAATTGGTATATATACTATGTATTATCATATATTTGTAATTGTAATTATATATAAATAAAGAGGATTTGAAAAAAAAAAAAAAAATAAAATAATATGAAAACTCCAAAAGTATCGAGTAATATAAAAAGGAGATTTGAGACCAACTTCAAAATGCGAAGATTTTATTAAAATTTCTCCAATCATCAATCTACGGTCAACTATCAACATCTCATTTTATTAAAACATTCTTATCATGTAAAACAAATTTATTACACTCACAGTTTCTTTTGATTACTATTTAGAGAGATAATTTGTCCAAAAAATGTTTAAGAAAAGGCCTGATTTCAAAGACTATTCTCCATACTTTGGTAAGTTGAAGTTGATCCCCTAGAATCCAGCCAAAATTGTTGGAAAATTTTAGATTCTACCTCCAATAGGTTGTTGTAGCAACTTCTAATTGTTTTAAATTTGATAGTTATGCATAATTTCTTTATTAATTATAACTGGAAAAAATATCCGTGCAGAGAATAATTTGTATTTTAAAACTTATACTCGTCTGAAAATAGTTTCGGTGAAATATAATAAGGAAACTATTTTAACTTCAACTAGCTCTCTACTGTTATAAGAAAATAAAGTTGGTTAGGTCGAAGCTAATGCTAACTTCTCCTAATGATTCTCTCCGCCTAAAATTACTGATATACAAAAGTATTGTACAACCGGCCCCCCTCTAATGAGCACCTATACTACTGCTACGACAGCGAAGAAATTCTAACAATTTCAGTGTAGTATTCTAGGACGTATTGTGAAACATTCTACTTTACAAAGAATGAAAACCTACATATGGCACTTGGACTAACAGTCCAACTACACTAACTAAAACTACCGACTTGTACTCCGTGGAATTTATCTCACGGAGGCTCATTAAATTCTTTGATTGCCTCCCACATTTCACAAATCCACTTTTTCAAGCCTGAACATCAACAGGACGCTCCCAAAGGTGGCAAACACACATAAATAGTCATAGACTCGACTTAGGGCTAATAACTTACAACTGACATCATGAAACTTGGTGAGCCTCGTCATTAGACAACAACATTAAAATATAATTAATTAATGAATTGATTTGGGCAGAATAGGATATAGTTATTAAATTTTAAACTTCGATACAACTAATTAAGATCTCCTTGATAATGGCCTAAGGCTGAAGTGTTTATTTGAAAAATAAAAGATGCGATAAAGAATCGTAAGAAAATTTGTTTTGAAATATCCCATTAATTTACAATATATTTAATATAATAATGGAATTAATGGTCATTTTAATGTATTTTTCACTACAGCACGAGTATATGTATTGAGAATATATAGTTTCTTCACATAATGATTTATTAATATATGCCATCTGCTAGGCATGGTATTCACAATGGCCGAAGCGCAGTACAACGCACCTGGAGCAATCGGAAGTACATAAAAGACATAAAGGGGTGGGAACTCCGCCATGTCTTCTGGACGATGTACTTCAGGAGAGCAGCTGTACACTTCTGTTCTTGTCAGGGCCCCAAGAGATTCATACCGAGATCCTCAACCGGTTTGACATGAAGTGAAAGGATTTTAAGTATCCTAAGCTCTTCGATGAAGTTCTTTCTCTCCTATAATATATGTTCTCCAAATATCTCTGGTAGCAAAGAAATTTGAACGACAAATATTTCTCGTTCATCACCAAGGAACATATTTCAGATTTTCTGCTTTATGGAGGTTTATAAATGTTGGTGTTGAAGGAATCAGAACATTAGTTCATCTTTACGGTTCAAAGTATTTCATGTCCAGACATTCACTGTTTTAACAACCTCACATGCATCAGCACTGTGTTTTAGACTGGTCCAATTAAGCATCTTGTTAACGGTCAGGATCAAAAATGAAAATCACACAATTAACATCTTGGAAACAATTTCAAAGAATCCAATTAGGGAATCGAGAACGTGTTACAGATACTATTTATGCGCACTAAAATACTATTTATATGATATTAATCTTTATGAATAATTATTTATTATTCCCTGGAAGATAGTTTGCCAATCAATTAAATAATTGAAGAGGATTAGTGCCAACACTGAAATTTTACAGGAGGGAGAAACAAATTATAATATACACTTACTATAAATAATAAATAAAATAATTCTTTTTTAAATGTAAGATATTTATTTATTTTTTTTAATAAATCAGTTACTTCTTTTCTATATTTTAGGTTCGATAAAAACGATTATATTATTGAAAATAATATTTTTTCGGAAATTCAGTGCTCATGCATTTTCAACGTATCAATTTTGTCGAAAAATCTCCGAAACGTAGGGATAAGGGATAGTGTCTTTCGAATTAAATATTTTTTTATTGGCATTCTCAACATCCTTAATTCTTATGTATGCGAATTTTTACATGAATAATTTCAATTCTTTTATTCAATCTACTAATGTGTGTGGTTGTACTGAATATATATAGTTCAAATCATTCAGTTAAATAACCCAAATCTTGTATTTGAATCTCATCCCTAACCACATTCTTGCTGTTAAATTTTAATTTGTCTAACTTCTACCTGGGGTCTTTTTCAGTTATCTTAGAAATATGCATAAAGATAAGTTTAAGGTTCCGAGAGCTGCAAAGGGCAGAACACAAAGATAACTAGAACTACTACACACTTTAGGAAACCGAATCCAAGGTTGTATAGGATCGTGTATAAGTATCTTCCAATCTTTGTTCAACATGCTTAGATTGTTTTAATTTTTTTATGTTGAACTTTGAATATGTATTACAAATACACATACATCAAATGTGATTTGTAAAGATTACTATGAAGACAGTTTTGCACCAGGTCTAGAAGTATCATCTTGTCAGACTCCTCTAACGATTATCTGGAATCGATTGGAAACTAAGTTTGTAAACTATTGAGTTTTTAACAGTAAAGAGTTGGGTTGAAAGTATTGTTTATCCGACCCTCGTCAAAACTGAAACAAATGAAATATTAGAGATTATTTATTATTTATAATAATGTCTGTTGAGAATCATAGTTGCGAAAATAATAAAAATCGATTATTAACAATAGAATGATTCCTCTTTATAGTATAAAAGTGAATAAAGTTTATTTAAATATCGTTTCTGTTGAGTACGTCATTCACAGTTAGAGGAAAATAAAATTATCGTTGATTTAAGAGTAGAAGCCCTGAATATCAGTTTTGGTTGCACTTCAAGCAATGTCTTGTGTTAAAGAGGCTAATAATTAAAGGAAAAAATTAAGAAGTAGTTAGTGTGATTTGATTTAGTTTATTGTTTAATAAAAATTTGAATCTGTATTTTCTCCTAAAGAAAAACTTCTTTTTATACCAAATAGTGGTTGACGAATCAGACCTTATGGTGATCTAGGCGATACGATATTGCGGAATAAGATTTGCGTGATGAGAATGGGTAATACCGTGTGTCTCCTCAAAACTATAAAGTTGTTTGGAAAGTGTAAGCATTTAATTTTTCTATGGAATCCATTCTGAGTTTGTGCTTAAAGAAACGATTTTCGTCTAATTTTTGTATTCAATTAGAAATTCGGATCATTTTCTTTGTAATATTATTATTACAAATAAATAAGAGAACTTTCATATTGTTACATAATTGTTTGAAGATTTAAATAATAATCTTGTTCCAATGAAATACCTACTGCGTTTCTGACATGTTCAACAGAGATAACTACATCTTATTATTTTTTTTTTAAATTTATTTATTGATATTTACAACTGTATAAAAAATACAAGTAAATTTGATCATAATGATATGATACAGCATGTAGAGAATCTACCCAGTAGTAGAACTCTAAAAACAGTTTACAATATAAGGTCACGAGGCCATCTTCTTTTCAGGCGCCTCGGAAGATTGCCAGGGATGGAAGAGGAAGCAAGGTTAGAAACTAGTGGCTTTGGGTGGTTAGGGAGTTTATTATGGAAGGAATAATATCGGGTTCGGGCTAGATCGGTTACATAAGGAACATTTAGGTCTTTATACATCTTATTTAAATTGCAATGTCATAGGTTCACAAAGACGGGTTTATAATTTAATTTAGAAAGGTACGTTGAGGATTTTTTTCAATGCTTCTATTTTGTTACTGATGATGCTTTGTGATAAAGTAATAGAAATATTGGGATACAACAAATAGATCATAATTCGTAGAATTTTAAAGTTTATAATTGAGATATTGATCGCTAACATTTTTATAAACCCATGGATATGGATTTATGGATTATAAGGAACAATTTTGTTTTTTGTATTTACATGGAATATTTTTTTTAACCATTGCATTGGTATTTTTTTTTATTACTCTACTTTTTGGCATACGTGATGTTTATCTCACAGGTTACCAACCTATTCTAGCCAGCTAGGTAGGAAGGTTTAATATTTATTCATGGGTCCACCACTAAATAAATTTCCTCCGGCCCAGCCGAATTCAATCCATTTTGCTGTTATTTATCATTCGGATGCCTCTGAGGATAGTGACATTATGCTGAATTAACAAGGAAAATTATATTCCCTGTTCTCTTTAATCTTTCCAGTATGATACGAGTTGACGTATCATGGATAAGAGGCTAGATAGGATAAAGTGATCACTACGGACGAGATATCCTCAGTGTTCTGGTTGATAGATTGTGCCGACAGAGACGTGATGAGGACCACAGAGGAGGAACCACGGACTAGTGAACATCACACATACCTGCTACCATTGTTCGCCTTCACTGGCTCGAAGATGATCCCTTTGTCCGATGGTTAATTGGTAAATGATCCATTTTGGATCTAGAGCTACCGACACTGAGGAAAAATGTGATTATTCCAAAAAGATTCAGAGTAGTAGACTAAAATATATGATTTAGTTATTAAACAATTGTGCAATTAATGGGTGTTAAGTAAGGTTTAGACTAACAATGGTAAATACTGAAGATTTTTAAGCATAATTAAATAGATGGTCCGGTGGAGACTTTTTTTTTTACTTCGTGAGTGACATAACTAATATTATCTCCATTTACAAATAAATATCTTCATATCGTGTAATTAAAAGGATATTATTTTTATGATATCCATCTTATAATAATAGAATTATTTTTGAAACATTGAGCGATGAATTCATGTATGACACAAAATTATTGATGGCTTGTATTTTAACATTATTTAATTTCCTCTTTTGGAAATTTGGATAATTGATAGTAATTTATTAAAAACCGAACCTGTTAATGTCAAAGCTATTTGCTGAATACTCAGAAAAAAAACTGCATTCCATAGCATTACAAATACATTAACATGAATTAATATTACAATATATTTTAGTTTATGAAAATATTCTTTTCCTATTTTTATTTTTTTTTATTGCACGAAGTTTAAAATTGATGTAGTTTATGTATTAATTTTATGATATGTTTATATCATAAAAGCTAAAAATGGAGCTCAATTTTCTGACAAAATTGGCTGGATATCTAAGTATACAAAGTTTGGATTATTTTCCTTTATTTCTCAGATTTATATTCAGAGTATGATCAGAGTATTGAACTTTGTTGTTCACTACAAAATGAATTTCATCAAAGCTTTTATCTTGAGAAAAAATGTTTTGTATGATATTATTAAAAATGAAGAAAATTAATTTTTGTCTAGAGCTCACTAATTTCCTAAAATACAAAACTCCAAAAACATTAAACACCTTACGATTTTCAATTAGTTTAAGGAATAAGAGGAAATACCACAAAAACAATACAATATTTAAATTTAACTGAAATATATAAACTTTATAAATAAAAAAAAATTCTCTGTTTGATAGTTATTAGTTAACGGCTAATCTACTTTGTATAAAAACTACAGTAATCATATTTCATTAAGGGCATCCTTTGAATAATTAATTTTACATTAAATTAAAGAATAAAGTAAATAGGAGGTTCGGAAACATTATGCTTATTGAACACTTCTGATCATTTGCTTAAGATTTAAAAATCTTAAATTTAAAAATAAACATTCTAACCCGAAAAAAACTGATCTTCATGATCTTCTTAATGAATTCAATTGGGCTATTTGATCTGCTTCATTGATTCATTTGACCTCGGTTATAGCGTGGTTTGTATTCAGTAATTGACAATACGATTTATGACGTTTGTTAAAAATACATACCATTAAATTAGCGTGTGTTACGGATACAATTCCGAATATTTAGTCAGTTTGTAACTATTTTTTTAGTTTAAATAAATCAAGTCTCCAATTTGCAACAAAAAATATAATGAACTAGAAGAATCTAGAAATTAGAAATATAAGACAAAATTTTATTTGTGGTTTATTTACTTATTTTTTAAATATACCTAATAAGTAACTATATAGTTTTAATCAATAAATAGTTTATTGAACGGATATCTTCTTTTTAAAATGACCTTTTTACAAAAAGGTTTGGACACCTCACTCTATAAATTTCAGATTTCTATTACACACACGCGCGCACACCCCTCCTCCTCTCCCTCAGACACACACATAAAAAGATTCACTTTAAAAAACCGTTTAATAACAATTACAATATATATAATCCAACACCCAGAGATTTTCATTGCTAAGTTTAATTCTGAAAGCTTTAGTCTGTAATTTCTTTTTTAATTTTTGATTTATCCTCGTCAAGAGATATTTATATAAAAAATGCAAATTTTTCCTTTTTTAATTTTTTTTTCTATAAACTTCCAACTCAACTCCAAGGGATAGGTTCAGCATCTAAAACCATATTATTCTATTTGTTTCCTTCTTGTTTTATTTTATTTTATTTTTGTTTTTACTTTTAATACAAAACATTATTGGATGTTTACAATATTCATTTAAACGTTGTATTTATATAAAAATTACTTACTTCTTTTCCGTTTGTTAATTGTTATAGTCTACTTTTATTTTATTTTTTCCAAATTTTTATTATAATAGATCTTTTATGAAGTTTTACTATTTCATTATCTTTAGAATTCGGGACTTGATCCAGAATAAATAAATTAAATTAATATTATTACTATTAATGAATGGTGGGGGTTTGAAAAATAAATCTGGAATCATGTCCTAATATGAATTTTATGTCTCAAAACTAAAAAAAAATCATCAATGAAGTATAACACACTTAATTCCTTTCTGTCATTTACTGACTAAATAAACTTTTTCCGCCCTCCATAAATAGAAAATAACTATATGGAAGTTATGGGGAGTGGTATGGCTCAGTGAGTAAAGCACTGCGCCACTAACTTCAAGGACTTGGGCACATAAAAAAAATCTGTGGGTTCGGTAGCCTTTCTCTTAATAAAGAGGGCAGCCTTAATTTGGGGAAAATCTGTGGGTTGAACGTGATTATGAACAAATCAACTCCTCATACAAAAGTTATTCAAGAAACGGTATTTTCTTACAAAGTACTGAATCCCTGACCCTTCATGGATTATAGCAGTACATATTTTCAATTCGAACTTATATAAAGTTAGTAGAAAGCAGATACAATTGAAAAATTATAATAATTTTTACTAAAATCTTGAATAATTTTGTATATGTTTTTGATTAAAATTCATTAATATTTTCATAAATTATAGTGCAGTTGGTAAAAATCAAAAATATTTTTTAAAACTAAAGATTAAATAGTTGAAAGTATCATACATGTTTACATACCTATATATAATGAAAATCCAAAAACATATTTATAAATATTTCTTTATCAGCTTGGTCATGGCCATAAAATAAAATCGTGAATTACTTAACCCTGGATAACCAGGAAGGTAATATGTTGCGTATATTAGAAATTTTATGGTTCATTCAAACGTACTCCACCTTGACCGTGTCGTGGATAATTCTTGGACTAAAGACCTTGAGCTGCTTGAACTTTAAGTGCAATAGACTATGGGATTCATTCGTCATTGAGTGTATTTATCTTCATTCAAAGGTCATAGTTTTGCATTTCCATTCCGTAATAGATATCTTACTGACCTTTACACTCGATCTTATTCCTCTTATTTCCCTGTATTTTGTATTATTGGTCTGTATTTTTGTATTCTGTAAATGTTTCTATGATTTTTTTTAAATAATTGGTTCGTCTTAGTACAGCTCCGATATTTTTTTATGGTTTAGGAAATTAATGTATTTTTACACAAATATTATAATTATTGATGTCTTCTGAAGTAGCGGTTCCCAAAGTGGTTTTCGGGGCACCCTACTTTATCCCAAGTGTATGCAGGGGTTCGGCAATTGAATACCACTTTCACATGAAATATCACAAAAAAAAAAATAAATTGATTAGCCCCACTATTGTTGGGCACTGAAATATTTTCAGCCGAATAAGAGTGTCGTGGCAAAAAATATTTGCCGAACCGACGCCACTGCAGTTATGAGGTTACTGAAGTTGATGCCTCAACTCCCTCGGCTAAAGACGGCCCTTCGTTTGGCTTAACTAAATTTATCATAAGTGGACCAAGAGAAAATTGTTACTTATTTTTTATAAATCCTAATTTACTTGAGAATGTTTATCTGAGCTCCCTGTTGAGATACAGGCATCTACGTTTATTAAATGTAGTCACTTAATTTAAAATAGATAGTACATTTTCTTATTTATTTATAATTTTGAAGTGTTTATCGTTAACCTTTTACATTGTTTAAGTAAGATAATAATAATAGAAAATCACAAACTGTTAGTGATTTTTTTAATTTTATTAAATAGTGCTAATGAAATGTATTAAAACTATTATTTTATTTTTATGAAAAATATTTCATAAAGGATTATTGTAATAACTTCCTTTTGTTCAGCCTTATATATCTTTTTTTTGTCATTTCGTTTTCTTATAAGAACGCTTATGTGTATAAATATTTTAAATTTTATAGCCATATAATATTTTATTATTCAATTATGATTAAAAAGGGAAAGGAGTGGATCAATGTGAATGACCCAGTGTTACCAAATCCCGAGGCTGAGTTCGAATCTGGCTGAGACAGATTTAGAGCCAGAACACATTCTGTTACTTTAATAGTGAGTAAACCCTGTGGGAACCCATCACACCCAGGCTCTATATAGTGGGTATCACCTTTAATTGTAGAAAACAACTGGCAGTTAAACGTGGTCACAAATCTTCTTACACAGTCGTGATTCAAGAAACAGTACTTCCTTATTAAGTATTGAATCTCTATCCCTTCATGGTTTTGTAATAGTATAGCTTTTCTATTTTATCATAAAAATCTTTATATTATGTACTATTTTTAAAAAATATATTTTAATAATTGACGTTTCTTTAATATTAATAAGTATACTTGGCGAATAAAGTTAAGGTTTGATTAATGTAACAAAGAACATTACCTAAACCCTTAAAAAATAAAATTCATAAGCCAGTCTGGTAATAAACATAAAAAGGTTTGGTGAGAAAAAATGTATTAAATGAGTTAGGTGATAGTTACAAGTAATGATTTTTTTTTCTATTTATTTATACCTCATACAAATATATACTTCAGTATTGACAAAATTGTGACATTATGAATAATCACTAATTGATTATTGACAATTTCACATTAGTGGTAATATTAAAGAGTAAATTTAGATTAGGCGCAGATAGATAAAGAAAACCTATTAGCAAAATTGTCACTTCCACCCTCTTTAAATATTATAATAAAATTAGAATGTTTTTCCCAAAAGATTTAAAGTGTGACGAAAATATTTAATTTTCAAAAGATGTAACTCAAATATTAAAGCTTGCTCTTATGTACACAACTGACAATTTATAAAAGATACTAACGAGAATATAGTGATAATTCGAATTTACAAAATAAAAAAAGATGCTATGGAAAAAAATGAGCTAATGATTTTTTTTATTACTTCATCTCCTATAATGGGTATTTATATTGTAGTTGATACTAGTAATCAAACTTAATGGTTGTATATTTCTATTCATTCTTCAGTTACAATTTCATTAGAGTGTAAATGCGACTGGAGATTATTTTATTTATTTATTATTTCATGTACATAGATTGATTATGTTTATTTTCTTTATCTTTCTGTTTGTATGTTTTAGAGAGAGAGATTTTATTTATCTTAATGTAGTTTTTTCATTTGTTTTTGTATTAATGTTATTTTATTTTAGTATGAAGTAATCAGTCATCACAATTACTCATTTCCCAACAACGTTGTGGGAGATTGTAATATTTATCCTTAAATAAAATTTGAAATTTATATTTGATGTAATAAACAATTTTTCATACTTATTATTTAATTTCATTATTTTACTTAGTACATCATTCTTATTTAAAACCAACCTATAATTAAATCATAAGTCGTTATCCCATTTGCAAAGAAATTACCCCTTTGTCTAAAACCAAATTGTATTTTTGTAACATCCATGTAAGGTATCCAGACCGATTTGGTATTAAAGAAATATTTTATGTTTATATATACTTTGTTTTTGTTTTCTACTTCTTTAGAGTCAAAAATCTTAGTAGAACTTAGACTGCCAATTGATGGGTATCCAAAATTCTATATTTGAACCATTAAAATATTTTATAATGTACTTGAAAGTATTTTAGTTTCACACTGAACTGGTTTGACTTTTACCCCTAACTTATAACTCATTTCTACATTTAAAAGAGACAGAGTATAGACTGAAATAATTTAATATAAATTTAAGTATAAAATATTTTAATTAATATATAGAATTATGGATATATATCAAAATGACAATGTAACAACTGATAAGATATGGAATAAGGACATTAATATGAAGGAGTTTTCACAAAAATACTTAGTATAATAATAAATATAAATAAAAAAAATAGTACAATTTTCTCCTCCATTATGTTAGACAGAAAGATGAAGAATATGATTTTAAAATTCCCGAAAAACTATCCAAACATTTAGAACAGCGTACCTGCCAAGTCGACGAAGTACATAAATAACAATCTAAACAAACAAGAAAATAGCAGTAATAAAGGAGTTGTGGCTGAGCGAAGAGTACACAGAGGAGCGGAGTGGCCTTAGGCTGTGAGCGTTGCATGCCCAGGGGAGGGGCTCTGCCCCACCGGCCCCCGGCCATCTTACCCGGTGGTCCTCACCACGTGACAACCTAATCGCTTTGGTGGTGGGAGGTCACCTAGTTGTTAATTCTGCTCCTCATTCCCAATTCATGCAAAGCTCTCTCCTCTATGAGCAGTATTTGCCTGCAATGGCGGCTACTGAATACATTACTTTTTTTTGTACTCCCTCCACTTGAGACATCCCATCACAAACTACATAATTACCGGCGGCCTCCCATGGAGTGAGGTGCATCGTCCTGCCTTGGAGTGAAAACAGGATGGAATGCTGCGGTGAGGCCAGGTAGGTTATAATATAGCAATTAGAACAGAAAAAAAAAAAAAAAGGAATTCCTGAGCTACTTAACTAGGAAAAGCCAACAACCAAGACAAATTACAGCAGACAAAAGGGGTTGTATCTCTACTAATTTTCAAGAAAGAGGTGGCCGATTTGTTATATTCAAAATAAAATGTTGGTACTGTAAACCTAGTTTAGTTAGAGTGACTTTGGTACGAAAATTGATATAGAATATTGGCTCGCATACTATTTTGGCCTCGGTACCCTTTTTGGGCTCATATATTTATGGGTCTTCCTTGTCTAGCTAAAAAAAATGTCGGCTCCATTATTCTTAGAGGGGTTGAGTATGTAGGAAAAAACAGTGCAAAGTAAATACTGGAATGCAGTGCATATTTGATATTTAAATTTTTAGTTAGTTTTTTTTTTTTGTTAATGAATGTTTTATGAAACTGGAATTTTCAGCCTGCGGCACCTCCTTGCATACACTTGCAACATCTCATGCATACGCATGGTTTACCCTCTTTGGTAACCACTGATACAGAATTTGAAACTATTTGTAAGGCTGAAACATCGTTGTTTTAACACAAAAGGGGAGTCGTCTGAAAGCCCATTACGACGTTTAACAGCAAATATTTCTCAAGAACCTACTTTACTTTACCTGTAAATTCAATTAATCTTTTATCCCGCCTCTCCTTTCTACTTTCAATAATTTGTTTCTTAAAGCTCTTTTAAGGTGAATAAATGAGAGAAAAATATAAAATAGCATTATTTTATTAAATATAAAATTAATAAATTACGGATTACTTTTATTATTTTTCACATCTCTTATTTACGGTATTTTCTTAGCAGGATATTTTTATCAATTATTTTTTCACCTAAATTATTATCACTTTCAGGGAAACATTTTCAACTGCCTCAGTATTATTAATTTATTAGTTCCTTATTAATCTCTAAGTCATTTAATATATCTCCTTTGTTAATTAATAGACATAATATTCTTTGTATATTTTTTGAACATTGGCAATTAAAAAATTGTTGAAAACTATTTTTTTTTTTTTTACCGCAACCCTGACCATTTTTTTTTAATTCACATATAAATATAAATGATATTCTGATGTTGATTTTGTTTTTTTAATTTAAAAAGTATAAAATTTAAGTCTATATATGTATATATAGTTGACCGTAAAACTTAAATATAAGATGGTCAGGGTTGCGGTCAAAAAAGGAATAAATTGTTTATAACCATTTCACCCCACTTTGCAGGGCTTCATCAGGGCTAAAAAGATACAAAAAAAAACTAAGAATATTACAACAATAAGGTAAATATCATGTAAAAATAAAGTGAGGAATATAGTAAAAAAAGGAAGGAAGACATAAAATAGTATTAATACAAAATAAACTTTTTGTTAAATAAAAAATGATAAGAATAAAAAAATAAGTAAGAATGGTAAGAATACAAATTTAAAAAAATTATGTAAAATATACAGTTAAAAAAGTACAAAAGACGTACATAAAACAAAAACAATACGAAAAAAAAAGAATTTAGAGATTAAATAAATGTCTTAAAGGAATAAATATAAATAAAAATGATAATAAATAAGCAAAGAACAAATCAGGACCACCTACCTGTTCAATACGAAAGGTTGAACAGATGGTGACAATAAATCGGAAGAGTGGAGGAGTGGGGGGAGGTTGCCAACCGTTTTATATATTTCTATTTCAAATACGTCGCGTTTACAGGAAGTAATCATAAAGATATGACGAAAAATGAAAAATAATAAGAGAAAGATACAGAAATATAATAATAATAATTATAATAATTTTCTAATTTAGGAATAACTAAGTAAAATTAGAATGATACATAGCGTTACTAATAATACGAATATATATTGGAGAAAATATAGTTAAGGTAGTTAATACAATATAGGATATAATAACAACGATTGTAAAAGAAGTAACTAATAATAAGTAAAAGAAAATAAAGAATATTTAAAATCTTAATCTTAATATATATCAAATAAAATCTCAATCTTAATATATATCAAATAAAATAAAATAAACTCAAAGAAATAAATAAAAAATAAAAATAAATAAATAAATAAGAAAAATAATTAGACAATGATAACAACTGTAGTTTTTATATATCGTGAAAATAATAATTTATCTACACTGATAATAGTAATAGTAAAGATAACAGGAGTAACATGAACAATATAAAGTGAAATAAGGTAATTTAAAAATTTGAAGTGAAAGTTTACAAAATAAAATAAAAATATATATAAAAGTACAAGGTGAAATGTAAAAAAAAAGTACATAAAAAGAAAAAATAAGTATTAAAGTATAGAAATAAGTGAAAACTTTGTGATAGAATGTTAACAATATTGGTGATGATAATGATAAGTGAAATAAGTCAATAGAAACATGTGAAGTAAAAGTTTACAAAAAACAAAACAAAGTATATGTGAAAGTTAAAAAAACATAGATAAATAAATGCAAGTGAATGCAGCGATAGATAATATAAGTGATAGAAAGATAACAAACAGGTAAAAGACAAAAGTATAATAGAAAAATTTGATGATGATAATAAAATGAGCGTAAAATTATTTAGTCTTAATCAAGTTTAATATATGGCTGTAGGTATGTGAGATACAGTTTTTATCGATTTTGTGGTTAACTGGAAGGGGTTCAAGACGTATATAAATGGATTCTGTGATGAGTCTCTTTTTGGTAATTTGGAACAGTGGCTAAAATAGTGGTATGGTCAAAATCAAAAGCATGATTAAGTGTAAGGGCATGTTCTGAAAGTTTGGAAGTGGCTGAGTTGTGGGAAGTTCTAGATAATATGTGTTGAGAGATACGTGATCTGAGGTGGTTCTTAGTTTCTCCTATATATGAAGAATTACAGTAGGATGAGGAACAAGGAATCCGGTAAACAAAGTTAGAGCGGTATTGAAGAGGAATAGGATCCTTAGTATTAGTAAAAAAGTAAGATAGTTTATTTTGAGACTTCAGTCCAAGACGTAGTGAAGGAATGGTTGTTTTTAAGAATTTGTGTATGTTGTCAGTGAGAGAGAGGACATATGGAAGAGATCTATAAATTGAGAGAGTGGATGGTGGATGTAGAGAGTTAGGGGAAGGAGAAGTAGGCATAGAACGGTTGATGTAAGAGTTTAAAAGTTTGTATATGATGTGAGGTGGAAAATCATTTGAAAGCAAAATAGTCTTAATACGATGAATATTTGTGTTGTGGTATTGGGGATCGGATAAGGAAAGGCAACGGTGCTTGGGATTTTTGGTAATATTGATTTTTTGATTGTGGGGGTGCTGGGAAAAATACTTAAGTAACCTACCGGAGTAGGTGGGTTTGTTATACCAGTCAGTGGACAAGGAGCCGTCATTATTCTTTATAATAAGGAGGTCGAGAAAGGGGAGGGAAGAGTTTGTTTCAGTTTCAACGGTGAAATGAAGGCGAGGGTGGTAAAAGTTAAAAGAAGAAAGGATATAAGGGATTTTATCAGGGTTTAGAATGAGAAAAAGGTCGTCTACATTTAAACGTCGGACATTAAAATAGTTATAAACTATTTGTTCCTTTTTTAACCACAACCCTGACCATCTTCTTATATTTAAAATTTAAGTCTTTTCGTTTTAAAGTGTATAAATACATTTTTTGTTTAAATATGTTCTCTATATATGCGCATCGATTTTTGATTGAATTTACATTAAGAAAAATGCTTAGAACCTGTGAAATAATGTTAAAATCTGGGTTAGATCCCCCATAACCAAATAAAAGCAAAATCTAAAATTGTGTATACCGGCGATATAGAAGGAGGTTAGAAGTTGAATGTTACCATGGTAATAAGATTTTTATAGGTAGATATTGGAAGTCGGGGTGGTCAAGAAAGAAACTGACGTTTTGCCTAACATAAATAACATTACTTTTTACTGATATGTATGAGAAGTACCAGCTGGAGTTTTTTAACTTAAAATAATTTCCTTTGTCGGCATACCAAAGAAACCGCCGGACCTAGGCAAAAACCCCGGCGGCAACAGATCTAAAGTAATGTAAAAAGACATATAGATAACAGAGGGTACCATTAACTGGGAGCCATTAACCGTCTAGGCAGAGCTCTTATCATTCACGTGGCCAGCGTAGACA